>NW_008342018.1:650484-650690 GCF_000622305.1 Nannospalax galili
AAAAACAGAATATCAAGATTGAAACATAGAGTGGATGAACTAGACCACTGAAGCAAAGATTATGAAAAATTTAAGAAAGCACAAGAATGGAATATGCAGGAATTGTGTGACACCATAAAAAGACCACACTTATGAATCATAGGCATACAGAAAGGAGAAGAATCCCAAGATAATGGCATGGACCAGATCTTCAACAGAATCGTGGA
>NW_008342018.1:651874-662775 GCF_000622305.1 Nannospalax galili
ACAGAGAGTTAACAGAGAGACATCTGAATTAAACAATACCATATATCAAATAGACTTAACAGACATCTACCGAGTAGTCCACCCAAGCACCAAAGGACATACTTTCTACTCAGCACCCCATGATACCTTCTCCAAAATCGACCATATACTGGGGCACAAAACAAACCTCAACAAATACAAAAAGATTGAAATAATTTCATGCATTCTATCAGGCCACAATGCAATAAAGCTTAAAATCAACACTGGAAGAAACCCCAGTAACCACATGAACACATGGAGATTAAAAAACACACTCCTGAATGATGAATGGATCACAAGAGAAACTGAAAAACAATAAAAGTATTCCTGGAACTAAACAAAAAGGACAATACAACACAACAAAACCTCTAGGATATGCTGAAAGCTGTCCTTAGAGGGACGTTTACAGCTCTAAGTGCCTGCATTAAAAAATTGGAAAAAACACAAATAAATGATAAACATTGCAACTCAAGACACTTTAAAGGAAAAACATATGAAAGCCATACCCAGCAGAGAAGAAGAAATAACAAAACTCAGGGCAGAAATTAATGAAATCCAAACAACAAAAAAAAAACCAATACAAAGAATCAAGGAATCCAAGATCTGATTCTTTGAAATGATAAACAAGATTGACAGACCACTAGCCCAGTGAACCAAAAGAAAGAATGCCTCCAAATGAATAAAATCAGAGATGAAAGGGGAAACGTCACAACAGACACCAGAAAGACACAGAACATTATAAAGGAATACTTTAAAAACATATATGGTACTAAATTTGAAAACCTAAAAGAAATGGAGGAATATCTAAAGGCATGTGAACCACTAAAACTAAACAAAGAAGAGATTAACAGCTTAAACAGATCCATAACACAAAAAGAAATTGAAACAGTAATATAAAACCTCCTGACTAAAAAATGTCCATGACCAGATGGATTTACAGCAGAATCCTATCAGACATTTAAAGAAGAACTATATCCAATACTACTTAATTTATTCAAAAAGGTAGAAGTGGAGGAAGAACTTCCAAATTCCTTCTATGAAGCCAGCATTACTCTAATACCAAAGCCAGGTAAAGATACAACCAAAAAAGAAAACTATAGGCCCATATCCTTAATGAACATAGATGCAAAAATTCTCAACAAGATACTTGCAAAGTGCATGCAGACACACATCAAAAGATCAACCACCATGATCAAGTCAGCTTTATCCCAGAGATGCAGGGATGGTTCAACACACGTAAGTCAATAAACGTCATAAATCATATAAATGGACTCAAAAACAAGAACCAAACAGTCATCTCAATAGATGCAGAGAAGGCCTTTGACAAAATTCAACATACATTTATATTCAAAGTCCTAAAGTCCTAGAGGGAATTGGACTTGAGGGAACACACCTCAACATAATTAAAGCAGTATATAACAAACCCACAGTGAATATCACTCTAAATTGAGAAAAACTGGAAGCATTCTCATTGAAATCAGGAACCAGACAAGACTGTCCACTATCCCCCACTTCTCTTTCATATAGTGCTTGAAACTCTTGCAAGAGCAGTAAGACAAGAGCAGGAAATTAAAGAAGCAATAATTAGAAAAAGAAGAGATCAAATTATCCCTTTTTGCAGATGATATGATATTATATCTAAGAGACACCAAAAATTCCACCAGAAACTCATAGAAATTAACACATTCAAAATTGGCAGGTTACAAAACTAACCTACAAAAGTCTGTTGCCTTTCTATACACCAATAACAAGCAATCAGAGAAAGAGCACATTGAAACACTCCCCTTTACAATAGCTGCAAAAAACAAAACAAAACAAAACAAAACAAAACAGAAAAAACTTGGAATCAACCTGACCAAAGACATTAAAGACCTCTACAATGAAAATTTTAAATCTTTAAAGAAAGAGATTGAGGAAGTATCAGAAGATGGAAGGACCTCACATGCTCGTGGATTGGAATAATTAATATTGTGAAAATGACTATCTTACCAAAAGCCATTTATAGATTCAATGCAGTGCCAATCAAAATCCCCATGACATTTTTCACAGAATTGGAAAAAACCATCCTAAGATTCATATGGAAGCACAAAAGACCTCAGATAGCCAAAGCAACACTGAGTACTAAGAGCAATGCCAGAGGGATTACTATACCAGATTTTAAACTGTATTACAGAGATATAGTCATAAAAACAACATGGTACTGGTACAAAAGTAGAGTCATAGATCAACGGAACAAAATTGAAGAACCAAATATGAGTACACGCAATTTCAGCCACCTGATATTTGACAGACTGGCCATGAACATTCACTGGAGGAAAGACAGCATGTTCAGCAAATGGTGCTGGCAAAACTGGATCTCCACCTGTAGAAGAATGAAACTGAACCCCTATCTTTCACCCTGCACAAAAGTCAATTCCAAATGGATCAAAGACCTCAATGTAAAGCCCGAAACTCTGAAACTGTTAGAAGAAAATATTTGCAAAAACCTATAAGATATAGGTGTAGGAAAGGATTTTCTAAACTGGACAGCCATTGCTCAGGAAACAAGGTCAAGAATCAACAAATGGAACCTCATAAAACTAAAAAGCTTCTGTACATCAAAGGAGGCAACCACAGAAATGAAAAGAAATCCCACAGAATGGGAGAAAATCTTCACCAGCGACACATCCCACAGAGGTTTCATAACAAGGTTATACAATGAACTCAAAAAACAGAGAATCAAGCCAGGAAGTAACCCAATTAAAAGATTGGCTAAGGAGCTGAACAGAGAATTCTCAAAAGAAGAACTAAAGATGGCTAAGAAGCATCTTAAAAGATGTTCAACATCACTAATAATTAGGGAAATGCAAATTAAAACCACTTTAAGATTTTATCTTACCCCAGTCAGAGTGGCTAAGATCAAGAGAAGAAATCATACCAAATGTTGGAGAGGATGTGGGGAAAGGGGAACACTCATCCACTGCTGGTGGGGCTGAAAACTTGTTCAAACCCTATGGAAAACAGTGTGGAGAACTCTTAAAAACTACAAATGAACCTATCATTTGACCCAATTATACCACTCCTCCTTGGCATATGCCCAAAGAACTCGTCCTATTGCAGAGACACTTGTACGTCCATGTTTGTTGCTTCTCTTTTCACCATAGCTAAGAGATGGAAGCAACCTAAATATCCCTCAATTGACGAGTGGATAATGCAAATGTGGTTCATTTATAGGATTGAATTTTACTCAGCAGTAAAGAAAGATCATGAAATTTGCAGGTAAATGGTTGGAATTAGAAACTGTTATACTAAGTGAAGTAACACAAACTGAGAAAAAAAAATCGATTTAGGTTCCCCCTCATATATGGATCCTAGAACCAAATCCTGATAGTGAGTATGTATCCAGACATAACTACAGGAACCAGGATAATGGAAAGAAAACAGGGAGGTAAAGGAAAAGAAAGAACCTGAAAGAGAAAAACAGTAGGAAACAGGCCTTAATAATGGAGATATGGATAAAAATTGGGTTAGTTTAAGGGAGGGAGGAGGGAAGGGTATACAAGGAACCTAGGGGATAAGGAGAAAGAAGGAGCTCAAGAGAGGTAGGACAATAGAAGAAAGGTATTATTAAGGAAGAAAGGAGAAAAATGTGGCCACCTTAATTGGGGAAACCTCGATGGAAGGGTTAGACAATGCAAGAGATAAATAATGCCTAGCTAGTTTTAAAAACCAGGGGGAACCATATTAGTCAACAACCTACTGACAAATTATACATACCAGATCAAGAAATATATGTCTAGGCAAGGTTTATCTGAGAACAATTTGTCTTTGCCCAAGATTTATCTACATGGCACACAGTAATTTTAAGTACAAGACTGGTGGAACTAACCTTCTTGGATGTTTAACAGATATACTTTGAGGGCTATACTAATTTGGTCAGAGGTACATAAAGGACAGTTTTTGCTCCTTGCTCTCCTAGGTCTACTAGTTCCAGGGGACTATGAGCATATCCCAAAATGTCCTGTAATTCTGGTGGGTCACCTTTCCTCTTCATCAAGGAGTGTGAGGAGACCCACAAGATGAACTTGAACCAGTGTCCAGTCTACAAAGAAGAGGGTCAACACAGAGGAATCATTTCCTCCATGCTTCCAAGCAAAGCCAGCCATGGTCTAGCAGGACCTTTGACTTATCTTTACAAAGGTGGAACAGGTAAAAGAAAGGAGCAGGGTCTCCTCCCAAGCCCCTGTGACCCCTGAGGAACAGATCCTCAAATGACCTTAAGAGTAAAAATAAATTGGTTTATCTGGGCCTTAAACACCTGAAAAGAAAGTAATAACCAAAGATTAAAGGGGCCAATATAATTTTTTAAGAGTCCTTATGTTTAGCTAAAGACTACATAACAAGCAACAATGCCAGATAGGAGATACCTTCTTTTGAGCTGTTAGCCATGGTGGCCCAAGGGACTCCCAGATAGTAACCCAGCATAGAACTGGGAAAATGAACAGCAGACCCCAATCTTATCTAAAGGAATATTGACAACCAATTGCTGCTAGATGAGGAACAGCTGACCTTCTTAAAACAAAGACCTCTAGATAGGCTGACTAGATTCACTAAATGGGCAAGCAGTGGGGAACGACAGGGTGTGCTGACAATATAGTGTACAGTAGCAGGGATAACAGAGTATAAGGGCTTCTAGTGGGGTGAGGGAGGCTATGGGAGGGTGCCATCTGGGATTGGGTGTATAGTTGAATAAGATGGTTTGGGATGTTTTGTGTGATATACACACACAAATTAACAAATTAAAAAAAATGAATTATATTTGAGGAGGAAGCATAAAAATTTACGTCATGTTAATTTGTAGAGGTGATAAACACACATATGCACATACACCTATGTGAGTGATAGTATATTATAACTTAATGATTTTCTATAAATAACTTCATATTTATTTGTGTTTTAAAAAATATACTGACTGGTCTTGCAGAAGACCTGGGTTCGAATCCCAGCACCCACATGAGAGCTAACAACTGTCCATAACTCCAGTTCCAGGGGTAATAAAATATTTTTTAAAACTAAATTAAAAAACAATACAGGATGGGGGCTGGAAAGATCGCTCGGTGGTTAAGAGCACTGACTGTTCTTGCAGAAGACCCGGGCTCGAATCCCAGCACCCACATGGCAGTTAACAACTGACTGTAACTCCAGTTCTAGGGAATCTAGTGGCCTCTTCTGTCCTCTGTGGCCATTGCATGACGTGGGTGTACTTACCTACATGCAGGCAATACACTCATATATATATAAAATAAAAATAATAAATAAGATATTTAAAAAAATACAGGGTGAAACCAGGCTATCCTTGACCTCCACACATATATACATACCATGCATGTAAACATGGAAATGCATGTGCATACATGAACTCACACACACACATACACACACACACACACACACACACACACACACACACTGAGATAAGAGAGTCTAGCAGATACAATTCCTATTAACAATGTTGCCTGAATGCTTTATTATCTTATTTGGCTGACCTCTCAACATGAATTAAACAGTCCAGGTAAATTAGAAACAAGTATTTTATATTGTTTGGGATTAAGTTAGGAACTGATAAAATAGATGAGTAATTCTCAAATCTTCCTTAAACTCTGCTGAAGGTAAAATAAATATTGTAATAAAAATGCTCATCTGTATTGTAAAGAAATTTATAATGCAAATTTCATGACAAATGTAGGACACAGGAGTTGACAAATTTCCGGCTTAATCCTGACCTTGCCTTGTGCTTATTTGCAATTCCCTGATTGCCAGGATAGACCTGGATAAGTTAATGCCTGTGTAGAAAGCACATTCTATTCTCCGTGGACAACCTTATTGGAAGATAACGGTGATTAGGATGTATCCTCAGGTTTAAATTTATCCTTGGACATTAGAGGATAAATTTCAAATAGCATGAAAAATTCAATGAAACTGAGGCTCTCTCTTAAAAGCAACTTCTGAGATGAATTTTCTAGAGCATATTCCAATTAGATATTAATCACAAAACAATTTGTTGAGCCCTCCAAAAGGGTTAATGACCAAAATGACAGAAGAACTTCTATTTTAAGATTTCCATTACCAGCTGCGAATATCTATCCTACACAGCAGTTTACAATCTTTAATAGCTTCTTATATCATTAGTTTCTCAACTTGTAGCATTTCCTTACTTTTGTAAGAAATTTATCACTGGTGTACATAAAGTGAGAACTAAAGGCATTTCTATTAAATTTTCTTGTTAAATCAGCAAAAAGCTGGGGAAAACATTTTGACCTTACACAGTTTTTTTCCCCCTCTTCAAAAGTGTATTTAGCTGCCTGGTCTAAGAGGCTGGCTGTAACAGGGAAATTATATTTGCACATAGTAAAATAGAATTAAAATGCAAACTGTTGATTAAACACTTTTTAATGGCTAGCATTGTTCAAAGAATGTTATTTTATATGTGAGTAAGGAATGAGAAATGGGGCATAACACAAACTGGTGAAGTGTTTCTCTTGCAGTGCATTGTGGCCCATGACTTAGTTCCTTCCAACAGTACATGGATGGAAGGAACACTGATCCTTTCTGAGGCCTGATCTGTAAATTAATTAATAAATTAATTGTGTGTGTGTGTGCATGTGTGTACCAGTATGCATGTGGAAGCCAGAGGTCGCTTCAGCTGTCATTCCTCATGATGCCATCAACTGTTTTTTACAAACAGATCTTTCACTGCTGTGGAATTTGTAAATTTGGCCAGGCCATTTGACCAGAAAGCACCAGGGATTCTCACATCTCTGTCTCCTTAGCACTGAGATTAAAAGCACACACTACTACTCTTGGATTCTGGAGACTAAACTCAGGTCCTCATTCTATCAAGGCAAGTGATCCCCACAGCCCAGGATATACACTTTATAACAATTGGTCTTCTATCCTAGAATACATTTCTGAGTTGAATCTCTGTACCAAAATGGAGAAGTTTGCAAGGTGCCATAGCTACTGTAGGTAGTCAGTTTGACATAATTTAGGATCACCAGGGAGGCGGGCATCAGCACACCTGTGGGGAATGATCTTGATTAGGTTAATTGGTGTGGGAAGACCCACCCTACTGTGCAAGGGATCATTCCTTGCACTGAATGAAATGGAGACATGAGCTGAGCTCTAACATGCAATCATCACTTTTGCTTTCTGGCTGGGAATGCAATGTGGCTTTTCTGGAAGTGATGTGGAGGCTCCCACTGTCTTGACTTCCCTGCTATGCTGGATGGACCTCACCTTGGACTGCAGGACAGAGCCCTTGTCCCTTAAGTTGCTTTCATTGGGGTATTATATCACAACAGTATAAAACACATACCAAAGGTCAGTTTTGGACACAAACTTGGCTTCATAGTTCTTAACATAAATGAGAAACACTTGAAATCTTATGGGGGTTGGGGGGCTATAAGAAGGGTGCAGATAGGGGAGGGGATCTAAATATGATTAAAGTATATTGTATATAATTCACAGTAGTTCAATTAAAAACTTAAACAGTAGCTAAGACGTAAGGTCATTGAAACAATTTACATTCACACTAGAATGTCATGGGTGAGAATTTTCCTTTTTGAGGAGCAACTGAAAACTATAATCATTGCCTCTGAGTCTGGAAGCCTTGGCCTTCCTTTTTGTCTCCTAAGCAATGTGACATCCCTGGAAGGATGGGTGTTTAGCCTCATGGCTTCTACTCTAAGTTTTTTTTCTCCTGCACTTTTGAGTACCCTCTCTTTGCTGTGTACATTTAGTGTTTTTACTATGATATGCCATGGGGAGTTTCTGCTCTGGTTCTTTCTTACTGGTATTTCTGGTTCTTTTATAGGCATGTGTTTCCCTAATTTAAGGAAGTTTTCCTGTGTAATCTTGTTGAAGATCTGGTCATTGTCATTGACCTGAGAGTTTTCTCCTACCTCTATGTCTATGATTTGGTCTGTTCATGGTGGTCCAAATTTTATGCATATTTCATTCCTACACTAAAAAAAATCATGCTTTTCTTGAGTGGTCCAATTCTTCTGTCTTGCCAGCCATTTTTGGTATTCTATTTTCACTTCATTCATTCTGCTTGTGAGGCTTTCTCTTGTCGTTTCAAATTGGTTTATTGAGATTTTCAGTTCCATCTTCCTTTCGGCTTGTTTTCTTTAGTATTTCTATCTCTTTTGTGAATTTGCTTGTCAAGTCTGAATTGGCTTTGCCCTTCAGCCATATAGTCATGTTTTATTAAGCTTCAGTCAGGCATTTATTCCTATCCTCTTTGAGTTCCTTTGAGTTCTTTGTATGTTCTTTGAAGTTATTGAAATCTTTGATCATGTTTACGATTGTTCTTTTAAGTTCTGTATTCTGGGGTTTCTCCGGTGCTTCTCATTGAAGTATACTTCTGTAGGACAGGTGAGATTTGGTGGGGACCTATTATCTTGGTTTTTCATATTATTTGTGGTTTTGATTTATGGTCTGGGCATATGGTTTTATCGGTTGTGTATCGGATATGAAATTCTGACCTGCCTTTGTTTAGTCGAAGCTTTATCTGTTTATATTGACATAGCTTTGCTACTTTCTTATCAGGTAGGAGTAATTAGCTGGCCTGTGCTTCAGGTTCCTGCTTTGGATTTTGTTTTTTCTTGTTTTGGTTTTTTTGAGACAGGGTCTCCCTATAGCCCCAGCTGACCTGGAACTCACTATGTAGACTAGGCTGGTCTTGAACTCACAGAAATCCACCTGCCTCTGCCTCCTGAGTGCTGGGACTAAAGTCATATACCACCACACCCAGCTTTCCACTTTGGATTTTTTTCTTTTTTGGTCTTTCTGAGACAGGGTTTCCCTGTAGCCCCAGCTGTCCTGGAACTCTCTATGTAGACCAGGCTGGCCTTGAACTCACAGAGATCTACCTGCCTCTGCCTCCCAGGTGCTGGGATTAAAGGTGTGAGTCACCACACCTGGACCCACTTTGTATTTTTAATTGCTAAGACAGGATGGTTCCAAGCTGGCTAGTCCAGAGCTCTCCAGCAGGGAGAAAGGGCCTAGGCCCAATTTGTGACTATGGGGTTCCTGTGGCCTGGTTCTGGCCAGCCTAGGTCCAAGGTGAGGGTGGGAAAAGCATGGGGAGGATCTAACTCTCTAAGAAGATTAGACATGAGCCCTGGAGCCAGGGAATGTAGCTGGTCAGTGTGTAAGGGAATCAAGATGTAGTAGACAGGGTAGTACAGAGGTCTCAGGTGTGAAAAGCAGGAGGGGCCTAGGCTCAAGGGGTGAGTAGGACAGCATGGGGAGTTTCTACCTAGTTAAGCATAGTAGATTTGAGCCCTGGATCAGGAGAATGTCTGGGCAACTCTTTCTTGTGGTCTGTAGTACTGCCTCAGTCACTTGCTAAAGGCTCCAAGATGGCCAGCAGCTGGTATTGATTGTTGGCTGACACTCATCAGGGACTGTTGAGTCCCCAGAGTCAGACATGCTTCTCACAGCATGCTGGCTGCATTCCTAGAGGGAGCATCACAAAATAGCAAGTTCCAAAACAACAGAAGCAACAGCCATGAGTCTGTCAAAGGCTGGGCCAGGACACTATTTCAGTTCATTGCTGCTGCCATCCCCTGCTCAGTGCAGCCCAATAGACTCAGCCCATGTGATCCAAGGGATGGTAACAGGTGTTGGGGGATCCTGATCCTAAGGTTGTAGTCCTCTATGTCCAGATAGCTCTAAGGGGCTCCGTGCTATATGGAAGGACTCCCTTTCTCAGTGGGGGGCCTCCTGCTCTCTGCCTGACTTACCTGGAAAGTGCCACCAAGCATGGATGCCTGACCTTATTTGGAACATGACCTTTGACATAGTTACCTGCAATAAAACTGCCCCCAGGTTTTTTCTATATGATAATTAGGCATTTCCCTATAGTCAGATGATAGGATCCCCCTACCACATGTAAATAAAGCATACTGTGAGCACCTATCAGCTAAGGCTTTGGCTACTGCCTCCACACTATATTTTCCCTGACCCCCACTGAACAAACAGAGCCGTATCACTGAATCTGCCTCCCTAGAAAGTCTTTTTCCATCATGCTCACTGGCCGTCCTGAACCCGTTTGTCACTTCTGCTCCCTTTGTCCTCATGGATTGGTGGCCAGTGGCCCTCAAAGGAAGGGAGAGACCCACACTCTGTGACTTTGACATCTGGATTTCTTTTGTAGTTTCTGATTCTTGTGTGAGACTCAAGCCTTCAAGTTTAGGTCTGCTTCTTTTTGTGAACTTTATGTCTTTGTGGTTTACTTTTTGGGCATGAAAGGCTGGTTCCTCTAAGCTTCCGGTTCTCTCTTTTGATTTTATATTGGAGTGGCCAGATTGCTTTTGTCTTCAGGAATTCCCACAGAGGCCCAAGTCAAATGAGGATCAGATGCTCTCAGGCTTTCTCCTAAGGTCTGGATCCCTCCAGGAAAGATTTTGGCCTCAGGAATTTGGGGGTTGGACTGGTCTGGGAGCAGGGCCCAGGAAAGATGCTGGTCTAGGGCAGCTAGTGGCTGTACCACCCAGAGATACAAAGGGAGATGGGTACTAGAAGAGGCCCCAAGGAATCCTGGGAACTGCACTGAAGAACTGGTTTGGTCTGGATACGAAGGATCACGAAGCGGAAAGGTCATCCCAGGTTTCCAGAAAAGAGGCTGTAGGGTTGTGAAGCCCAGGAAAGCAGAGGGAGGTGAGAGCGGGACCAGGCCCTGAGGCTCCTGGGGACCCAGATGAACTGGGTTGGTCTGGATGCAAAGGATCAGGAAGCAGTGGTGATTCCCCCAGTATCTGGGGTGCCAAGACAAGGAATGGGACAGGTCCCAGGCTAGGAGGAGAGATGGGTGGGGGAGATGGGAGGGTAAATGAGCC
>NW_008342018.1:663633-669572 GCF_000622305.1 Nannospalax galili
ATATAAAGCATACTATGAGCACCTATCAGCTGAAGCTTTGGCTGCTGCCTCCACACTATATTTTCCCTGACCCCCACTGAATAAATGGAGCTGTATCACTGAATCTGAATCCCCGGAAAGTCTTTTCCGTCATGCTCACTGGCTGTCCTGACCCCGTTCATTGCTTCTGCTCCCTTTGTCCTCATGGATCGGTGGCTAACGACCCATGAGGGGAGGAGAGACCCACAAACAGGTACCCTATGCCAAAGCACAGAGGCCAAAGAATCTTTGGGCATTTTACCCCAGGCCACATCTGTGCTTGTGTTTGTATGTGTAATTGTAATTGTATAATAAATTAACACATGGTTATTGATTTATTTTTCTAATATATATGTAACACTGGAAACCGTTTGTTTTTAGCTCTGTGAGTCTCATTATTTTTGCAATTATTTTTATTATTATTAATTGGTCTTTGCCCAATTTTTTATTTTTTCCAAATTTATTAAATATATTTTGGGTTTGTTTTCTTTATATTATTAGAATCAAGCCAATGGTTTTCTGGAAATTGCATTTTTATTTAATATCATGCAATATAACTGCATATATAAATTTATAACTTTAGAATATCATTTAGCATTTCCTATAATAATTGCATTTATTTTATTTTTGGGTGGCAGTTTGGGTTGTTTCTCATTTCTAATTATTGCATGTGAAATCTTTTTCAGTTTTCTTTGTACATGTCCAAAAGTTTCACTAAGATACACATGAAAATAAAGCTGAAATTAAGGATACTGACAGTAAGAGTAGATGCTGTCAAATTGTTTTCCTATTGACAGTAATACTTTCTATTTCCTCAAGTAGTAAGAGTGTCCCTTCCCCTTCATTCATGTTATGTCTGAATATTATCTGTCTTCTTATTAAAATATATACTTCCTGAAACTGCTGGTTAGCATGGGTTTTCAAATTTTCACTCTTATCGTTATCAGAAAAATTATATATCAAGTCAGTTCTGTGTTTCTTCTGTGAGTTGCCAATCTATTTTCCTATTGGTTATATTACTTGAAATGGTACCACTGACAAATTCCACATGCTAATATTAATCTGTGTTATATCACATATGATTTCATCAATTAAATGCATGGACTTCTGTCTTGTTCCTCTCCTTGTGACTTGCTGACAATGATTTGTCTTCATGAATCTGCAATCCTATAGGGAAGTCAGAACAAATGTCAGTTTAATGGAGTCCTGTGACAAGCAATATTTTCACCAGGAAAGAAAGTTTAGCATGACTGAAGGTCATATTGTATATTCTAAGACCAGAACACATTATGTGCATATTAGTGTGCAATTACGCATAGAGCAATAATGATGCAGAAGTATGTACTGCTGCTTCTTTTGCAGCAATGAAAAGCAAACAAATTGATTCATTTTATCCATCAGTATCTGAACTTTGTGATATGACCAAGTCGTTTGACATAGTCTGCAAAGCACAGACTTAGTTCACTTTTGTGTAGTGTTTTCCCTTAGCTTGCACTTTGCAGTTTATTTAGAATCAGCCCGCAACAGAGAACTTTCACAGAAGCCCACGGAACTTACCAAGTCCAGGTAGCCTTTCACTGTGGTCATTGGCACTATTTGAAACAGAAAATGAAGTCTAAAAGTGGATCTTAAAACTTCTTCTGGTTAACAGATGCATGGTAAGTACTGAGTTTAGTCCACCCTAGATTGAGAGAAGAGAATCAACTTTAAAACAGTTTTCATCTGGGACTGGGGAGATGGCCCAGTGGATAAGAGCACTGTCTGCCCTTGCAGAGGACCCAGGTTGAATTCCCAGTACCCACATGGTAGCTACAAACATCATTAACTCCAGTTACAGGTGAATGTGAAGCTCTTTTCTGACCTCCGTGGGCATTGCACGACATGGGTACACTTGCACACATGCAGGCAATACACTCATACACATAAAAATATAATAATACATTTTTTTAAAAACAGCTTTCATCCATAGCCACTTCGAGCTTTGCCATTCACAGTACATGCACCCTATAGTGTTACCGATTCAGGAGAGAGAAAGAGAGTGAGCTGTGTTGTAACCAGTCAGAGAATAGCAGTTACTTGGGATGGACACCTTTTCATAACCAGCAGCTTCTAAGACCAGGAACTGAAAGTATAAGGCATCAGTTAATGATGAAAAGAATGAGATATTTGAATAATATTTCTAGTCCTGGATGTTCATTTAATAACCAAATATGTCTTATTACAAAAGTATGTAGTGGTAAGGTAGTAAAGTGAACTTTCCTGAATAACTGCATTGGTTATCATATTGACAGTAATATGATGTTAAATGATGTTTTAAAATATAGATCTTGTTAGTTTTAGGCATGACAAAGCCAGGAGATTGGACTATAAGTGCTATTGAAAAGATGGACTGTAGGGCCAGAGAAGTGGTTTAGTTAGTAGAGTGGTTTCTGTGCCAGCACAAGGACCTGGGTTTGGATCCATTGCACCCACACAGTCAGGTAAACTGGTTCATGTCTAAACCCCCAGTGCTGAAAGTATGGAAACAAACTGATCCTAGGGGCTTGCTGGCCACCCAGTTCAGCTGAACTGCTGAGCTCCAAGTTCAGTCAGGGACCGTGCCTCAAAAAAATGTTGACTATGTTTGTTGAGGAAGCCCAACAATGACTTCTGACCCCTACAGGCACAGGCATGCTCATGTATGTACACATGTATGGCCAAGAGAGATAAGCCCACCCATGCCATGGAAAGTCACATTGAGAAGCTACAATAGCCAGTGGGGAGAGAGGAGAGGAGATGCGGAATAGCTGTTGGAAGACAGTTTCTATAGAAGTGAATGGATGAGGAAGAGGAGGCAAACTAAGAGGCTTTGCATTGCCATGTTTAAATGAATTAATCTACCTCTGGGATGTGGGGACTGTCTCTATTTATCGGACACCTTGCTCTCGGGTGAGTATGATAGAAAGGTACTTCCCTGAAATGTGAGAATTTAATAAGAAAGATCTTCAAAGAATAGTTTGCCATCTATATTGGTTAGTTTGCATAAGAAAGTTCTACAGTGTGTGTTTGTAGCAGGGTAGTTTTTGTTATCTCAGGGGAAGTGCTAACTATGGGAAAAAGTTCCTCTGGGATACATAAAGCTGCAGATGTTAAAGTCTCATAATGTAGAAGGCTTGAAAATGTGGTTAATATAGTTGTCCAGTTCTAGCAGGAAGGCGTGAAATAACTGATTTTGAAAATGCCACCTTCTCCATCCCAACAATGAAAGTTAGCAATATCCAACTTCCCAATGCACAGGAAGCCAAAGAGATGGAAACACCTAGATTTTCACAGTGGAGTGAGGGCTGTATTAGGGAGTCTTGGGATTTTTGTGGACTCAAAAAACATCAATAAGGCCAGCTCCCACATATCACATAAAAAAAAACAGAAATAGCATATAGATCATAATTATCTGAGGACCAGCAAGTTGTGCTAAAAATAATCTTATAGTAGTAGATGCCTTTTCTAAACTGGATTTACAAGATTCACATCAGCATCAATAAATGCATGCAAATTACATAAATGTTGGTATATGGGTGATAGGCTTTAACTATTGTAGCTTGATTCAGTGCTGAGAAAAATGGGCTGGAGCCATGGCCAGACACAGACAATATTCTAAATTTTACATGTATTTTTATTTATGTGTATATGTTTGTGTCTACTCTGTTTGTGAGCATACCCAGGGTGGCAGAAGTTAGTATCAGATCCACTGGAGCTGGAGGTACAGGTGGTTATAGAGTGCCTTGCATGAGTGCTGTTAATCATTAAGCCAGTGCTCCAGCCCCAATATTCTAGGCTTTAAAGGCAGGAGCTCATTCTCCTCTGAGCTAAGATTGGGGACGATGGATACAACCTGAGGTCCAGAGGCCTTCTGACTACCTAGTCAGTTCCTAAGGCTCTCTGAGTGTTCACACGGCATGGCAGCACCAGGATGGCTCGTCAGAGCATTTAATTCAAGAGGGCAAGGTAGAAAATCTGCTACAGATGGCCAGTGAAGCCACGTACCATCATGGCAGAGTGCCCAGCTGATCCTGATTATCATGAGGGAGCCTCAGCACAGACCCAGAACAGTAGGGCCAAGCAAACATCAGCTGAAACCATGGAAATTACACCAGAGCAATTCTCTTCTCCTAAGTTCTTTAGACTGGTGTTTTATCACAGTGATGAAAGCTCACTAACACAATGGCTAATTGCTTGTGTGAGTACTATTGATCATATTCCCTAATATGCTAAAATGATTCTGATTCTCTATTCCGTTGCATCTTGTGTCTGTCTGCCTCAATCTTAACATTTTGTATTAATTTTTGTGGCATAACACTGTGGTAGAATAGCCTCCTTTCTTTTTTTGATTTCAATAATGTCAGAAATGAACAAGTGACCAGTTGCTTTTCTAATAGTTTCCTTAAGAGTTTTATTTTCATATTTGTTAATTGGACTTGGCTATTATTTCATTCCTGCATGTTTTCCCATGAAACAAGATTATACCAGGCCCATGAAATGTATTTGAAGATATTTCTTATTTTTCCTAATCTCTGAAAGAGACTTCATAAAGCTCCAATTAGCTGTGGTTTCATTATTTAGTTTCCTTGGCCAGTAATATTAATTACATAGGTCTATGGAATTGTGTGGGAGGAACATAAGTGGTTGTTGATTGAATAGTACTATTCAGGAGCCTGTTGTCTTTCCCAGTCCAGTTGGAAACATTTTACTTTTCTCAAAAAAAATATAATGTTTAATATATTTTCAAATTTATTATAATAAGTGTTTGTAATATTCTAATACTTTTGTGCTTTCTGGTAGCTGTAGTTATGATCCTTTGATTATAATTTTTTGTACCTTCATATCTGTTCTTTATTGTAGGTTTCTTTTTATTTTTATTATTGAAGTTTTATGATATTCATATAATATAATTTCATATAATATATTATTTTCATATAATTTAATGATATTTATATTGTTTCTCCTATCCACACCTCCCCTTCTGCCCTCTGCCCAATTTAATGTACTCATATATATGAATATATGTATGTAATACGATCTATAGAGTCTAATTTATGACCCCAAGTGCTGTTCAGTATGGGTCCGTCCACTAGTCTGATCAACCAACCAAGAGTCCCATCCTGAAAGCAACTGTCTCACCTCCTCTCAGCAGCCATCGGTTGCCAAAAGTTATTATAGGTTCTTAAGTGGTACTAGTGTTTTAAAAATAGCCTTTGCCTTCACTATCTTTTCTTTTGCATCTTTGGTTTCTATGTCATATTTTTTTTTGTTCTTTTACAATTATTTCTTCTTATTCTTATGATTTTTTTCTTTTTTGTACTTAAGAAATACCTTGGTAATTTCTGTACATTGTTATTTTGCCTAAAACACATTTTAAATGTAAATATATTTTTTCGACAAACGTCTCATGAACAGAATTTTAAAAATATTGACCATGGTTTGAATGGACCCCCAAAGTTCGTGTGTTGGAATCTTAGTTTTTAATGAGCAAGTGTTGGGAGGGGAGCCAGTGGACATGTTAGGGATATGGGGTACAGCACTCACCAATGAGTGAGTGACTTTCTTGTGAACAATGAATGAGCTGTCATTAAGTTGAGACCCCCCCCTTTCTTTCCTTTATAAGCTTCCTTTTCTTCTACTTTGATCTGAAGGAGCACATAGACCTCTCCATTACCCTCCTCTTTGACTTCCTAGTCTACATAACCAAGAGGCAAAATAAACCTTTTTTCTTTATGAGTCACTCCACCTCAACTATTGCTAAAGCAATAGAAAATTAACCAAGACAATATTTGGTTATGACTAGTGTCTGTGGTTTATTGTTTCTCAATGTAATTTCTTTTTCTCTATTATTCACTTAAATTTACATTTTTAAATTTCCAACTAAATAAAATTCTAGTTATCTA
>NW_008342018.1:669688-690391 GCF_000622305.1 Nannospalax galili
GAAATGCAATGTTGAAACTAGTAAATTTGTTCATTAGTTTTTTAGATACTTTCTGGGTTTGACTGTAGGACCTATTTGAGAAAGTATGTCAAAATTTATTTTGTGGTGAATTTGAGAACTTTGTCTTAAGATTCTGTCTCTTGGTTCTTACTTGACAAAAGTTTTATTACTTGATATACTTTAAAGCCACCTTTCCTCACTGGAGAATGAATCATTTATTGATAATTACTCCTTTTACTTTCAACATTGCATTTCGCTTAAGATTTTGCTTTCTACTTTCTAGCAGTAAGTTTCTTTGGATAGACTATGGAGATTGGGAGTGTTTAAGACAGTAATGACTGTGGATGTATTATTATTCACAGAAGTGGATACATTTAGATTTAGTCTGTCATCTTCCTGTGGGTTTCACACAAGTTGTCCTTCTACATTCCCAGTAGATAACCCTAGTTTTTAGTCTTTTCTCTACATGTCCTTAGAAGGGACATTGATTTAAGGCTTAGAGCTGGCACATCCAGACTGCTTAAAATTATGGAGAAGTACAGGGAAGCCTTGGGACCTGTGAGCAACCCCAAGAAGTACGATTTCTAACTTGACATTTCCTTGACAAACTCTAAGAACTTAGCAAGTTGAAAGACGTTAGGAGGACTGAGCGTGTGTTTTCATGAAAGAGAGTTTGACTTATTGTTTATGTGTTCATGATTGGACTCAGACCCATTATTTGTGCTGAAATTTCCTTAGTAGCTTTGGAAGAGGCTGCGCGGCTGGAGGGCCCTTCTGGCTCTCAGCTCTCTGCCATCCTTGGGCACGCTGCTGCTACTTGGCCCACTTTTAGAGCTGTTCTGCTCCATGCTGGCGTCTCTGCTTTCTTCTGTGCCAAAAATCACAGCTGCTGCTGTTTGTTGCCTGCTTTCCCAGATGTTGTTTTATATTTAGATGGAAAAGGATTTTTAAAAGTTGTGGCCATTTCAGAATGTGGATAAATGAACCAGAGAAAGCTAGACTTGGGGTGTTTCTCTGGTTAATGCTCTGGCCTTGTGTCATCACTGCTGCGTCCTCCCGTCACCTCCAGGGATGATTTCTGACTCCTCCCCCTCCATGGATTTCATGACTTGGCGTTGCTTTCATTTCACAAGCGGCCACTTCGAATTTGATTGATGAACTACAACTCTAAAACGGAACTCTAGCTGGGTATTATTACTTCATTTTTTCACTTCCTCTTTTTAAACTTTGAGATCTAATTTATTAAGATGTCCAGCAACTAAATATGCAGCTTAATACACATTTACCATTTTCAGACTTGTGCATCTGTGTGTACTGACCACCCAGGTCAAGATGCTGGCTTCTTCTCTACCCAGGAGATTCTCTGTGTCACTTTCTGACCCACTTACCATCACATATAACCCCAGTTCTGGCTTTTATAGCTGATAATCAGTTTGATGCAATTTCATATTAAAAAAGCAATGTTTCTTAGGTAAAATTTCTTACTCATATAAAACCACAGTCCTCATACATTAATATAAGGTGAAGGGGAAATGGAGAAATAATAGCAAACAAAACTGAGATGAGGCTGATTGAAAAGTGCTGAATAGGATCAAGACAAATCCTTCCCAGAAAATATGAGCTAGAGCTCTACACAAGAGGGACCGGGGACTTGTCACAAATTATCATTCCAGTAGCCAATATATGTAGCCAAGGAGTTAACTAAAGGCAGAATCTATGATAGCTAAAGAAACCATATCTTGGCAAAAAAAAAAATGACTGGAAAAGTCCATGAACAATATCTCACTACTGTCGACTAAACTTAAAAGCAGAGGAAAAAGTGACACATTAACCCTCAAATATTTGAGCATATTTATGTAAACTTAGTAAAATTAATTTCTGATCTTAAAAAAAATTTTTTTTTAGTTTTCCCCTGAAATATCTAAATAATTTACCTGGAAAAAGTTATCTAGGACTCTAAAAAAGCAGTCATATAAAGACGACACAATTTTCAGAAGACCTATAATTTCATGCATTGGTAAAAGTTTGATTTTGATTAAGACAACTATATTGGGGAACCTCTTTTTTTCTATTACTGAATGTGTTAAGTTCTTTTTTGCTGTTTGTTTGACTGTTTTGAGAGTCTCATTACTTAGCACTGTGTGGCCTAGAACTCACAAAGATCTTCCTGCCTCTGCCTCTTGAATGCTGGGGTTAAGTTGTATACTACCACACCTGGCAAGGAAACAAAAATGGGAAGTGTTATTGTCTCTGTTGTAACATTGGAAGTATATTATATTTTAAGAGTAAAGACAATCATGTTAAGGAATACAGATAGCATAGACTTGCCCTCTGTGCAGTCTCAATGCCTCCATTTCAGCTGGGAAGATGTTTTTTGCTGTTATCTCACAATTACTTTTAATCACTCACCTGTGACATAAAAATACTCTTGTTTATCTCTTTTCAGCACTTTAAGAAGTATCCCTAAAACTAAGAGTTGTCATTGCTTCAATCTTTTATTATACTCATAAATTTTCAAAAATATGTTATTAGATTGCTATTATGTAATACTTTGAATTCTGAGGGTATTTTTTAGAAGATTAATGTTTATTATCTTTTAACACATTGAATATTATTTTTAATACTTAATATTTTTAATTGAATTTTTCAGAATTTTTTTAGAACCATTATCATTTACTTATTTTTAAAAAATGAATCTAGCAAAATTGGTCAACAAACATTAGGTAAAATAATGAAATAAGATACAGAAAGAAAAAGGATATCACTTGTAATGTCAACTATTAAAATATAAACAACATAAGAAATTTGAAAGCAAACTAATGCATAAAATTCAGAAATTACATAAAGCATGAAAACTGCTGTAATGGAAACAGAAATCAGGAGCAGAGCAGCCATCCTACATCTATAGGCTAAACAAGGAAATCAACCCCACCTTTCATCTTAGAAGAAAAGATGTCTGAACTAACTTTCAGCAATACCCGCCTTCTTTCGAATTTGCACAGGCACCAGACTCATTCCTGTTTCAAGGCCTTGACATTGCTGTCATCTGAAAATCATATCACTTGCCCACTTCACCTGACCCTCCTCTTGAACCCCCTAATGAGACTCCATGTGTTCCATGCTTCTATTAATTGTGAGAGCATGTTCACTTTACAAAATAACAGGTTGCATTATGATCCTCTCATCCCTGACCGCTGGGTATTTTAATCTCATCCACTCCTCCCCCTCCCCTGTTCTGCTTTCTCCATTCCTTCCCGATGCTTCCTCATTCTATGTACTTCCCCCATTCCAATATTATTTTTGTTCTCAATGTATATTTTTTATCAAATTTTTGTGCATTTAATACATCTTAATCATATTTAGAACCCCTACAACCATTTGCACCCTGCCACAGCCTCCAGCACAGGATTTCATGCATTCTGTCATATATGTTAAAAATTGTCCAGTCAAGTTTGTGTACCCAGGTGTCCCTCGATGCAAATTCATCCACTGGACTTTAGTCAGTCTATCTAGAGTCTCTCCCTTAAAGAAGATCAACTCTCTCTCACCCAGTAGATATCAGCTGCCAATGGTTTCTCTGCTAAGGCTGGGGCCTCCTGCCCGTTACCTGATTCCAAATAAGAGAGGAAACTTTCAGTACTTTCTTTTACTTGACTAGTTCCAGCCATAATTTTATTCTTAGCACTTGAATAAAACTCTGCTGTGTAAATATACCTCATTTTCCTTATCCATCATTCTGCTGATACATATCACATGTTACTCCTGAAGCTAAGCTTTCCGTGTTCCTACGGTTCATTTGCCCTATTGCAGCTTCACGGATCATCCATTTATTTAAATTGTATTTATTCTTTCCCATGCATTTCAGCTGTTTCTAAACTTTTATTTTATTATGTTTGCCCTTGGTATTTTTATATTCTTAATAGCTGCCATGCCATTCATCACTTATTTCCTCATATCTGTTATAATGCCTGACCTAGTGAACATAGCCATGGAGAGAAAACAGATGAATAAAAAAATGACTTCTGCCATTTTCTCTTTTCCTCTGTATAAAGTCAATGCGAATGTATGTACATTTAGGTTACAAAGTCGTGTTGACATAAAAATGTTGTTCTTTATCCTTAATATACTCTGTTTGTTGGTTGAGCAACCATTAACAAATAAAGGTCCGTCATAGCCGGTTCTCAATTCTGTTGAAAGTCTAAGTGTTGATATGTAAGTGCACTTATCATCTCTCCTTCCCTTGCTCTGTGAACTTAGAATCTGTTATATGCACTATTGATCTGCTACAGTTTCTTTCAAAACATGGACTTAACAAGTTTTGAGAAATAAAATGATTATCTTTTGTTTTATACTAGAACATCAACAATATAGAAATCAGTATATAATTTATGGAACAATATTAAAACTTTTGAAATATGTATTTATAAACAAGTGTACACATGTGTACATGTACATATATACAAATATACATACACAGATGTATGTATTCTTAGTTTTAAATTCCCAGCCATTATCATTATCGTGTTTGCAATAAATTATTAGAAATACCTGGAAATGGCTTTGCAACAGTATCAACTATTTCATACAATATATTTTCATCATATTTAGACTCCTTCCCCTGTCTGCATTCACTCTTACTACCCACCACCTGATTTCATGTACTCCATATATATATATATATATATATATATATAGTCAAATTTGTGTCCCCAAAAGTCCTTTGGTGTGGGACTGGAGCCTGTTTAACCTATCCATTGTCACACCCTTGAAGAAGACTGACTCTCTCCCTCCTAGCGTCTATCATTTGCCAATAGTTCCTCGGTTAGGGTTGGGTCTTCTCATCTACTTTCCCACTTCTAAAGTGGGATTTTGTGTGACTTGAGCTTGTTGATCTTGTGCATACTGTCACCATTGCTGTGAGTTCAT
Organism: Nannospalax galili; assembly: GCF_000622305.1. Lineage (NCBI taxonomy): Eukaryota > Metazoa > Chordata > Mammalia > Rodentia > Spalacidae > Nannospalax > Nannospalax galili. The sequence continues at coordinate 674,615 of NW_008342018.1, forward strand.
TTGAGTATGCCCTGATATCCTGAATCTGATAGAAGAGAAAGTAGGGAATACACTGACACTTATAGGCCCAGGAAAGGACTTTCTGAACAGGACTTCTATAGAGAAGGTATTAAGTCCAAGTGGCAAACAGGGCCTCATGAAACTACAAAATGTCTGCATGGCAAAGAAACCAGTTTTCAAGTGAAGAGGCAATGGAAGGAATGGAAAAAATCCTTTACCTCTGACAGAAGGCATCTAGAATATTCAAAGAACTAAACAAACAAACAAACAAACAAACAAAACAAAACATCAACAGCAAAAACTAAACATCAAAAAGCAAACATTTAATATTCTTACATAATTTATGAAATTAAAAGAATGGAAAATGGGTCTGGAGGGATGGATCAGCAGTTAAGAGTGCTCACTGCTTTTCTACAGGTCCTGAGTTCAGTTCCCCAAATCCATGTGGGGTTGCTGCTCACAGCTGCTTGTACTTCCAGGTCCAAGAGAGTTTATACCCTCTTCTGATGACTCTGGTTACCAAAACACCTGTGGCACTGACACACTTATGGCATACACCCACACTTACATATGCAAACACACTAATATGAAAAATAAGAACCTTTAAAAATGGAAAGTGATAATTTTAATTCCATCGGTACCTTAGGCAATGTTAGGTTTTTAAAAAGGATGTTTTCTAAGATCTATTTTTATTATTTATATGTAAGTGAATGTGTGCACATGTGTGTGCAGGTGTCCACAGAGGTCAGAAGGTGTCAGATCACTTAGATCTAGAGTTACAGGAATTTCTCTGTGGCCTGAAGTGGGTGATGGGAACCAAAGTCCATGTCTCTGCAAAAGCAGGCATCATTCATTAGTACTGAGTTATCTTTCCAGCCAAGATAACTATTAGAATTCCTTTAACCAGACTGGCAAGATAATCCAATAGGTAAAAGGGCTTCTTTCTAAGCCTGAGAATCTGAACCAAAACCCACATGGTAGAAGGAGAGAATTGACCCCACATGTCCTAAAGAATTTCCTAAAATGGAAAAAGAAACTCAGTGCCATCATAAGCTGAATGAAAAGCACAACTGGATTTTAAGGATGAATCACTGAGAGTTTATGGCTGAAAGGCAGATGCTTCTATGCCAAAATCTAAGACAATGTTCCTACCGGCCAAGGAAGAAAAACACTACTTCAGTGGAACTGAGAAATTAAACACTGATTAATGGAAATCAGATACTGAGGGACTGTGTTTGCAGCTTTTACTGTTTTCAAATGATGCCAAAAAAAAATTCATGAAGGACTTGATCAACTTTAACATCAATGTTTAAAATAACATTGAGAAATCATTGTTTCAATTCTAACAAACGTGCTCCTTTACCTATGAAAGAAATATAATAGTAAACATCTTATCTTTTAGTTATGTAGGAACTCAGAAAAATACAACCAACCATTTAAATATTTCTCTCTCTTCTCTCTCTCTCTCTCTCTCTCTCTCTCTCTCTCTCTCTTTGAGACAGGGTCTCCCTGTAGCCCTACCTGTCCTGGAACTCACTATGTAGCCCAGGTTGGCCTTGAACTCACGAAGATCTGCCTGTCTCTGCCTCCCAAGTGCTGGGATTAGAGGTATGTGTCGCCATGCCCATGTTCAGAAACGATTTTTTTCATACCTTAAAAATTTGAGACTGGTAAGATACTCAGTAGTCAAAGCACTTGTCAAACATGCAAAAGGATTGGAGTTTAAATCCCCCGCATCCCTGTAAATGTAGGTTGGGCATAGCGGCTCCCTGTAATTCCAGTCAGAAAGTGAAGACAGGATTTCCCAGAACAGGCTGATGAGGTAGATTAGCCAGATCAGCAGTCTCTAGATTTGATTTAAAAATCCTGTCTTAAAAGAATAAAGTGCAGGAGCAATAGAGGAAGATTCCCAACATCAATCTAAGGCTACAGCATTCATGTGCACACAGGTGCACACACCTGTCAGTATATGTGCACCCCCATATCACGAACATGTATATAGGCGTGCACATCACACACACAAAAGACATGAAAAGATACAAAAGGAACATTTTCTGTCTTCCAGTCTTTCTGCCTTTTCTCCCTCCTTCTCTTCCTCTCTCCCTCCCTTCCTGCCTTCTTTTCTGTACAAAATGAGGGGGAAAATAAAGTAATAGCTCTTTACACTGTCACATTCTGCAATCCAGGGAAACATTATTAGTGATGAAAGCTGTCGTTGAGTATCTTTGTTTCTGTTTGTAATTTAGAAAGGGCAGCATAGTGAGCATCATGATAACCGGAAGGGAGTTGCATTTGCTTTTATAGCTAGGACTGAATTGCCTAAGCAGAGCTGACCAACTGAACAAAATACCTACAGGCTACCAGAAGCAGCTCCTCCTGTCTGGGTGACTGCAAGTCCTAAAACAGGAAATGCCAAATGTTGATTGCTCAGCATTTTTTTTTCTGAAGCTGTAATCCCAGATCAATACTCACCTGCTGCCTTCATCCCTGCTAAGCAAACAGTAGCAACAGACACAGGTACTTATTTAAAAGGTGACTTGGAAGCAGAAAAGTTCCAACGTTGAGAATATACACAGACTCTATGGAGAAAAGAAAGAGTGATAAAGATAATTATCAAAATTTGGAAGAATAATGTGCTTCTGTTTTTCCTGAGATAGTCTAACTGTAGCCCAGTGTGGCCTGGAACTTGCTGTGAAACCCAGACTGGCCTCAGATTGGTGGTGGTACTCCTGCCTTGGCCTCTCAAGGGCTGAGATTGCAGGCATGATCCAACATGTGAAGCACAGGCAAAAAATTTATAATTTAAAAAAAATTATTTTTTTTCCTTTTTCTTGACTTGTACTAGGATTAGGCCTAGGGCTCGGGCTAAAGCTAGGGTTAAAGTTAGGGCTAGGGTCCAATTTAGGTCTAGGGTTATAGTTATGGTTAGGATTAGGGCTAGGGTTAGGGCTATGGCTAGTGGTAGGTTAGGGTTAGTGGTAGGTTTAGTCTATGTTTAAGCTTAGAGTTAGGGTTTAGGATTAGGTTTGGGGTTAGAATAGAGCTAGAGGTTAGTGTCAATAGTTAGGATTGTTAAAGCTAGGCTTATGTTTAGCATTAATCCTGGGTTGAGGTTGGGTTTTTGGATGTTGTTGGGTTTAGGATTATGGTTAGTATTAAGTGTTAGGATTAGCATTATGGTTAAGGTTAGGGTTGGATTTAGGGTTACAGATTGATTCAAGGATAGCATTATGGGTGAGGCAAATACTAGGGTTAGGGTTATCTTTGGGGTAAGGGCTAGGGCAAGACTAAGCTTAAACTTAGGTCTAGCAATAGGGTTAAGATTAAAGTTACAGATAGGCTTAGGGTTAGGGTTAGGCATAGTGCTAGTGCTAGGGCTAGGTTTACATTTAGGTTTGATACAGGATTAGGGTTAAAAGGTTAGGGTTATTTTTAGGGTTAGATTTAGGGGTAGGGCTTCAATTAGGTTAAAGTTTAAATTTGGAGTTAAGGTTAGGGATCGGCTTAGGTTTAGTATTAGTAGCAGCTTTTGTTAAGGGTTAGGGTTTGAGTTAGGGTTATGGTTAGGGTTAAAGAAAAGGTCGGGATTATAGTTAAGGTAATCTTTGGGGTTACAGTAGTGTTTGAAAAAAGGTTAGTATAACATCTAGAGTTAACTTTAGGCTTAGGGATAAGATTATGATTAAGGCTAGAGTTGAGTTAAGGTTAAATTCAATTTAGGGCTAGGGTTAAACCTAGAATTTAGTTTATGGTTAAGGTTAGAGCTTTTGTTAGGGCTAGGACTACTACTAGTGCTAGGTCTAGGTCTCTGGTTAGGGCTAAGCCTGGGACTAGAGCTAAGGCTAGAGTTAAGTTTGGGTTATGGATATGGCTTCAACTAGGGGAAGGGTTAAGGTTAATATGAAATCTAGTGCAGTTGTAGGGCTACAGTATAGGTTAAAGGTAGGGTTAGTGCTATGGTAGGGCTAGGGTAAGGGTTAGGGTTGGGGTAAGGCTTAGATTTATGGCAAGTGATAGCACTAGTATGAATGTTAGAATTACTCTTATAGTTAGGTTTAGTGTCAAGAATTAGGGGTTGTGTTAAGGTCAGTGTTAGGTTTGGGTTAGAGTTAGGGTTAAGATTCGGGTTGGGGTTGGAGTAAGGATTAGCGATTAGAATAGGGTTAAGTTTAGTGTTTGGGTTAACATTAGAGTTACAGTAGCTTTAGGATTAGAACTAGGGCTAGGGCTAGTTTAAAAATAGATTTTTAAAAAAGATAAGAGAGACTGAATTTGCAATTTCTTAAAAAAGGTATTAGTAGACAAAATATAGTAAAAATATAAGAAAATAAATATACATAAATGAAACATATATCAGAGCTAGAAAGAAACAAAAATCAATATTACTGAAAATAGAAACAAAGGCAAATAGAGAAATGAATGCCTCACAAAATTGCTAAAAGCAAATTGATAGACATGGTTAATAGGACGATTAAGTATGGAAAAAATAAAGGAAACCAAGCATAGACAGGTATGGATTTCTAGAAAAAGAATATATAAGAAACCAAATAAAACTAATAAGATACTTTCAGAAATAATAAAGAATTCTTTTCAGCAGTTTAAATGCCATCTATCAACTGAGCATATATAGTGTTTGGGGAAGAGGAATCCTAACTATATCATTGGTTACCAAGGCATGATGCAGAGTTAAATTAAAGATGGCAGATCTTCCAGGTCAGTTCCAGCTCCCTTGCTCCAAGTCCTGTGTCTGAGATATGTTCTGTCTTCAGCAATAGGGTCTTATCTTCATGGTCTGGGAGGAAATAAAAGGCTGTGGCAATAGCATGTTTTATTGTGGGAGTCTCTTGGACTACCCTAACCAGCAACTTGAAAGGGGATTTCTCCTGCCTGGCAATGTATTTCTTATTATTTAGCCTTCAGCAATATGCATACACTCGTGTACAGATATTGTATGTGTATTTTTCAGTAGGCTTTTGAACTAATACATTTTCCTCTTGTTTTTCATACCACCTAAGCATTATTTATCTCTCCTCTCTCCCTGAAGACTAGCTCTTATAGCTTCAGAGGATATTATGCAAGCAAGCTGCTAAGGGAGAAAATCAATCAATGGTTCAACACCAGGTTTAGAGCCTAATAACCACAACAATGACTGGGGCAGAAAACTCTATCAGTGCAATAATGGCACTTTTATCTTGAGGATAATTAACAACTATCTGATTGACTTAAAGTCCAATTAATGGAAGGGAACTTATGTGTGGCACTGTAAACATAGCCAAATACACATGGTTGTGGTCAACCTGGCATCATACTTTCCCATGTTGGACCTGGCTCTGTTTGAGGATTGCCTGGCTTTGTACTGGGTTGAAGGGCTTTAAATATTAACACCATGAGTCCACAGCATCTTTTGCATCATACAACTGCACATAGTAAGTTTCTCATTTAGAAGATCTTAGTAAGAAAAAATGAATTCCCAAGTGTTATGCTAAGAATCAGGGGCAAAAAGATGATGAAGTATGATTATTACTCCAAAACCTTCATCTAATAAATTGATTTCAGTCGTGTTTCATTTTTATTTTGTTCTTATCTGGAAGGGAACAGAGATTCAGGACCAGAGCTCTCATACCTCAGTCAGTCAACTTGCTGTTGCAGCTTCTTAGCATAGGACTCTTATCAAGGGATGTTCCTGGAGAAGGCGTTAGCAAAGTCCCAGTGGAACAACAACCAACATTTATTGAAAAAACATTGTTATCAGAAGACTTTTCCCTATATTGACTTACTTATTTCACACAAAGTTCAACTGTGACATCATTATTATGTGTTTTATTGATTAAGAAATGGGGGGGGTTGGCTGGAGAGATTGCTAAGTGGTTAAGAACACTGACTACTCTTCTGGAAGACCCAGGTTGAATTCCCAGAGCCCATATGGCAGCTAAAAACTGTCCATAACTCCAGTTCCAGAGGATCAGACACCCTCTTCTGGCCTCCACAGGTTTTGTGGGCTTCACATGACACAGGTGCACTTACATACATGCAGGCAAAACACTTAAAAATATAGTATTATAGTTCAATTAACAAAGTTCATGCTCATAAAATTAACAAAATCATACCCAAATTCATAGCACCACTAAACAGTTCAGGAACTTCACAGGTTTGGATAAGGTCTGATATTTGATTGGCGAAACTTAATCGTAAGTTGGAAGATAAACATGTTATGAGCAAGTAATTTAATTCAGATATTAAAAGAGTAAACTCAAGGAATAATTCAGTGAAAAGGCAGCATGCGGTATGTGTGTGCTGTATGTTGGTCTTCTCATGATGCTCACATGTCAAAGGAATATCTACAATGAAGAACTGAAGAATTCTTTGCAATCAAAATACACATATATTAATTGCAGTGACTTTACTGTGCAATTCAATTTATAACTCATAAAACCCAGAATGATAATGCACTGGCCCAATAGAATAATTTTTTAAAATGCAAATAAGCAAATGCTATCTCTCTGCCTATACTTATATCACTTATTGTTATGTTTGTGTGTATGGACACACACATACACACACACTATATATAGTGTTTATGTGTGTGTGTGTGTGTGTGTGTGTGTGTGTGTGTGTAACCTAAGACTAGTGATCTGGATTTAAAAGTGTCACAAGCACCATTAATGGACTCTGTGCATTATATACATGTATATTTATAAATGTATACATATGTAAAAATAATAATCAAAGAGGAGGACAAAAACTTGAGAGGAAGTAGGGGAACATGGGAGGAGTTGGTGTAGGATAGGGAGAGATAAAAATAAATCAAAGGTAATACTCATGTACAAAATTCTCAAAAATTGAAAAAAGAGACCCATAGTACCTATAGTTGGTAGTTACATGAACTGGGTTAATTTTTCTGTATGTCTGTTTATTTTCAATTTTTATTTATTTTTATCTTATGTGTATGAATGTTTTGCCTTCACGAATGTAAGTGCACCTGTGTCATGTGAAGCCCACAAAGCCTGAGGAGGCCAAAAGAGGGTGTCTGATCCCCTGGAACTGAGGAAACAACTTTTTTGTATTTGCTTTACATTTTGTTATTATTAGAAATGTATTATTGTATTTAAATCGTAAAGGGATAAAATTCCCATGCTGGGTCAGTATCAGTTGGGATTATTTGTAGTCATCTGAGATAAATGCTAGGTTTGGCTGGAGTTTTGTCTTTCTTCGGTGTACTTCAAGTCACAGAGATTTGTGCACGCTAGGCAGAAGTTATACCAGTGAGCTACATCCCCAAACTTACAGGTTAATTCTTATATTGATTTTAAGGACTCATCAAATGAGTCCAAGAAAATCTATGAGCTGATGCATTGTATATATTGGCTTGTCAATATTATGTATTGATTTGAATACTTGAATGCCCTGAATTCCCAAAGTCTGAAGAAATGACATGCATCTAAACTTCATATTTTATAGACGAGGAAATGGACAGGGGCAGATTGTCTTCTTTCTTATTTTTCTCACATCAAGCCATTTCCTCAGCCCATCTTTATCCATCTTAATGAGCTTTCTATGCCTGGATGACTTTGAACAAAATCATCTTGAATATAAAGAAGCTCATGTTGCCTGAACTTTATTCCTGTAATGTGGAAGTGTGGCACGTCAAATGTGAAAAGCACCTGTGAATAATTGAGAATTTGTAAGACTTGAAAATAGGACCATTTAATAGAACAAATTGAACATGGTAAGACTCTCTATCACTGATGTGTTGACCTCAAAGTAGTAACGAATGTTGGAGGGATAATTGCCAAGGCAGTGTGTCTCTCATGATCACTCATGACACACAGACGTACTTCAGGCATCAAAGGATTCTGGTTAACATAAGAATTGGGATTTATATTTTTAGAAATAATTTATTAGAGGATTGTTATGTTTGAAAGTTTTAAAAATCTTCAAACTTTGAATATATTAATAAAACCAAGAGCTAATACAAACAAATATAAACTGGTCACCAAAATGTATAGGGAAAGAAAGCCCTCAATGGTAAAACAGCCTTAGATTTCCAGCATAATGCTCTGTAAATTCCTACAAGCCAGAGAAGAACGAATATGACATTTCATTCTTTGACTTTAAATTTTTACATCGGGGTTGATTTGTAAACTTTTATAACTGATCTGATTTACCATTTATTACCTAGGAATGGACCTGCCTTCTTTCTTTAGACTTGTTCAGCAATTAGACAAAGGCTTTCTCAGGAATGGCTTTCTAAGTTGAGACCAGATGTTTCCAATCAGCTGCTGAACTGGACTTACTGTGCTGAATGTTGGCAGGAGTGTTGATATTTTGCAGCTTGCAACAGAACAGTTTACTCTAAAATGTCAATGAGGAATAACTGAACAGCCAGCAGAAACTAAACAAGTCTCAAGAAATCCACTCAACACTCAACTTTAGCTAAAAAACTTCACAAGCTTGGACCCTGTTAGATTTGAAATGGTGTTATGGTTTGACTAGTAATGTTCCCCATAGGCTTATCTTGTGATTGCTTGGTCCCCAGCTTGTGGTGGTTTTTAAGAGGTTTTGGAAACTTTAGGAGGTGGGGCCTAGCTGGAGGAAGTAAGATTCTAGGGACACGCCTCAAAGATTACACCTAGTTCAGAGTCTCTTTTTTTTTCTGTTTCCTGTTAACCATGAGATAAACTACTTCACTAGGGTCCTACTACTATGATGTTTTCTCAAGCACACGAGCCCTAACAACTGTGAACTAGAACTTCTGAAACCATGAAGCAAAACAAACCCTTCTTCCCAGGGGTAGTTTGTGTCAGGTATTTTTCCATAGTAATGAGAAGTGTAAAGAATAGAGGCCTTTGGGTATAATTTACATTTAATTTAGAGAGCCTTATCAACACATCTACCTGCTGCATTACCCTACTGGCAACCCAAGAGAGTATATTAGTGGCTAGAATTTCAGAAAGGGCAAAATAAACACACTGAGGATTTCTTGTTTTTGTTCTTTAATTTCACAGAGTGTTTTCATCTCTTGGATATGACATGTGCAAGTGACTTAAATATGAACAAAGGTATCTAATAAATTTGCACTTAAATATCTCATTTCAAGACTGCTCTGTATGTTTTAATTCCCATTTAATAAGATAATGGGCCTTTTCTGATCATTCTTCCAATTTTATTTCTAATAAAAAGAAACTCCTGGTGCATCTGCCATAGATTTACATCCAGTATGCTGTCCTTTAAACAGAGCAATGAGGAGCCATCTGTCTCCGTTTTGTAAACATCAGAATTGTGGTCATAAAGAATAAGATTTAAGGTTTTTCTTAGAATTAGAAAATATTGTCTATTTTACTATAAACCTTTGGAATTGAGGATTATCTGTTCCCACATGAGAGGGGGACACTTTTGAAACAAATATGCTAATTATCATTTTAACTATTAGTCTTTTCTATATATTTTAAAGATTTATTGCATTATTTGTATATATCCATGTGTGTGTCTGAGTATAGATAGGAGAATATGCACACTGATGATGGTCAAGTCAGAGGTGGGCGTCAGGCTCTCTGGAGCTGAGCCCCCTTCTGTGGGTCTTGGGAACTGAACTTCAGACCTCTGGAAGAACAGCAAGTGCTCTTAGCTGCTGAGCCATCTCTCCAGCCCTCCCTCTTTTAATTTCTTGATTACAATAAGGGACAAATCCAGAGAAAGATATGGAAAATATTTCTTTTTTTATGTAACAAAATTAAAGCAAGCTAGATCATTTTTATTTAAATAAAATATAAATAAAATACAGTTGTTCTATATACTAAAATTCACAAGTCTTATTTCAGGAGGCACAAATATGTGTAACTGAATTTACTTTTAAAACATAGTCTTTGTGAGGGCTTCCATTTATAGACTGTATCCAGGAGTCTTAAGTAGAGTCAGATGCTTAAGTTCAATAGGAGCACACCCATATGGAGGAAGTTGAAGCCTCAGGACTCATACTGGAAGGATCAGAGTAACTGGTTATTCGGAAAATTTGTGTTCACTGGAGAAGAATCAATTCCATAAAAGCAATTAGTTATGAAAATTAGACTTGAGGAACACACCTGAGCAGCATGAATCCAAGTGACCAAATGGCCTAAGACCAAGCAAAGTCAGTTGCATATACATGGCTTGAGGCTTAATCCAAAAGGTCGATCTTAACCCTGAAGTCACCTGAGAGAAGAATGGAAACACAGGTGAATGATTTCCCCTGGAGATTTCCTACTGACAGATAAGGACCATGGAGGCCAGGGTCAGCCATGCTTGGAAGCAGTAATGGAGGAATAGTCTTCTGACTAACCATAAGATTGGCCATTCCCTTTTACTACATTAAGGCTCTGAAGTTTATTTTCCCTTAATATAGATTGTTAACTTATCTGTTTGTTGTTTACAAACATTTGGTCTATAGAGTCCTATGTACAATATTTCCATCTCCAATTACAGGTGTAGAAACTTTCTCCAGTGCATGAATTCACTATTGATTTGGCTATTTGGAGGGTTTTAATTTGATTTTGTGGTAGTCAAGGTGTTAAATGTTTCCTTCTTAGCTTATGCTGGTTTGATTCTTACTTAGGAGACCTTCCTTGGCCTACAATCTGAATATTTTTCTTCTTTTAAAAATATTTATGGAGCTGGAGAGATGGCTCAGTGGTTAAGAACACTGACTGATCTTATAGAGGACCCAGGTTTGAGTCCCAGAACCCACATGGTGGCTAACAGGTTGTAACTCCAGTTCCAGGGAATGTGACACTGTCTTCTGACCTCCACGGGCATTGTATGACACAGGCACACTTAAACACACATGCAGGCAATACTCTCATACAAAAAAAATAATAAATTTAAAAAAATTATTTTTTATTTATGTGTATGTTACATTTGTGCTGATGTCCATGGAAGACATAAGATGTCCTGTCTCACTATAGCTGAAATTACAGGCAGTTGTGTATGACACAAAGTAGGATCTGGAAACTCTTCTGGTACTCTGGAAGGGCAACAAGTATTCTTAGGCCACGAGCCATCTCTTCAGCCCCAACAGGAGGAGCTGCCCAGCCACTTGAAAGGTTTTCTGTAATATGAGTATTCTATTATAGCACTTATTTGAGTTGAATTTTACTGCAATTGATTGTGCACATTCACAAGAATGTGTGCATAGCATCAAGTTTAATTTTTTAAAATTACAAATATTTTCCCAGTACAATTTGCTGATTGCTACAATGTTTTCCCATGAATTTGTGAAACCCTCTCTACCATAAATCAGCACTCCAGTCACTGTTGGTTTAATTCCAGCTCCTCATTCTTTTCCATTTTTTTTGTGTTCTGTTTCCAGGGTCCTATACTCTTTAGTTTCTCATGCTCATTTCCTTTCTTCTAACCATCCCTACATAGGAAAACCAATATTTAGATGAGTGCATGTGAATTATTTTCATTGTAAATGACTACATAAATGTTCTTTCAGGGCTGATTCAAAGTTTAGTTAATTTATATTCTATTTCCTATACTGTAGCAGTACAAGCCTTGGTCTGCTTTACGTGGGGTTTTCCTTTATTAATTTACCTTGAATTTGTGAAATCTTTGATTAAGTTTGGATATTTCCCAATCTTTCTGGAAATCATCTCTCAATCAAATATTTTTTGTACCAAGGCAGAACAATGGAGAAGAGAGTAAAGTCCAAAAAAACACTGTGCAAAGACATTATTTATTTTTAAGATGTATTTATTTTTATTTTATGTGTCTTAGTATTTGCCTGCATGTAAGCATATGTACCATATATGTGTCTATAGAGTCAGAATTGGGCATTGGCTCCCCTGGAACAGGAGTTACTGGTAGTGGTTGTGACTGCAATATAGGTGCTGGGAAGGGAACACAAATCCTTTAAAGAAGCAACAAGTATTAATCATAAAGCCATAGGTCCAGTTCCACAAAAGTCTTATAAATTAAAAAATATGAAAAACAAATTGGCCATGAGGAAGGATAAAAGACCCCTGTCTAAGCCAACTGAATTCCAACCTTTGACTTCAGAATGTCTGAAAGTGACAGATGATTCATTGTAATACTAAAATGCACACCCCTAGGTAGACATTTAAGATGTGAATAAGACTGCAATGCATGAAGCTGTATGTAGAACCACCCGTAAATGACAGAGCATGTGAGGACTATACCTCAAGATGCAAATGTGCCAAAAGGCCTGCTGTAATGTAATATAAAGCCCCAATTCTTTGTACAGCGGGGATGTTTAAATAACTAAACCTTCTCCCTGGTCTGGTCTGTTTCTTCCCTTAGAAGTATATCCTTTCTTAATAAATTCTCTAGTTTTGTTTACTAGGATCTATGTTTTTTTTAAAGAAAACTTTATTGAGAATTTTATACATGAATACAGGGTGTTTTGATCAAATCCACGCCCACTCCCTCTGTTCCAACACCTCCCATATCTTCCCATCATGCTTTTATGCAGACTTTGTGAACTTCCTTCCCTTCCTTCCTTCCTTCCTTCCTTCCTTCCTTCCTTCCTTCCTTCTTTCCTTCCTTTCTTCTTTCTCTCTCTCTCTCTCTTTCTTTCTTTCTTCCTTTCTTTTTTTTTTAATGAGCCGTTTTGCTACTCTAATAGTCCCCCCTGAAGAGGTAACCCTAAATTCTATTAGGGGTTAGATAAGAGCTCCCAAATACTTCTGACATTTTGATCCCAAAGAAAAGTAGCCACTTTCTTGGCTTAAAGTCAAAATGTGCTTGGGCCTCTTAGCAACATACTATGTTCCAAAGGTCAAAAATGTCAGGATCTATATTTAATTATTTTTCTGGAGCACAAGTATCTGGAAACTCTCTTGAGCTATTTTGAGATGGCCCCTGGACCCTGAAACCAACTTCTATCATTATACTTTTTTAATGTTTATTGTTTATTTCCAATATAAATTTTTATGTCTGTTTTGGGAATTTTATCTTGTCTATAAAATCATCTACTTCATGCAAGTTTTAAATCTGCAGGCATTAGTTTATCTAGATAAATTATTTAGGTATATTTAAATCTCTGTTTTATCTCTATTATGACCACTTAGAAAGATCCTGTCATTCAGTTCTTTTTGTACTTCATAATGGTTGATATTAAATTACTTTTTATAAGGTCTGAGTTTTGAGTGGCTAAATGCCTTTTACTATTTCTTTGTATTCTACTTTTTAATTTTACATTCCAATATTCCTTTCTTACACCAATTTTCTCTTGTTTATTATATTTTTCTTCTGGACATTTTCACATATGTCAAGTGATACTTATTTTGAAAATGTACTTGAAGCTATAAATGACCTCTAACTATTTTTTCACCATATTCCACAAATTTGTTTTTATTTTAACATGAAATGTTTTCTTTGTTATTCTTGTTTAAGCAAAATAAAAGAGGAAAATACATCAGGTTGGAATGAAAAAAAGCAAGGTATTAAGAGCAGTGTATGTGGGAGCTCAGCAGACCACCAGAGTGTGCTGAGTTCTGGCCTCCAGCTACCAGAGGGCCTGAGAACCCAGGGGACAGCCTGACAGCCCCAGGATCCTGCCTCTAAGGGTTATAAGCTTCCCCTAAATGTGCCATAGCATCCCTCTACCTTGAATTTTGTGAGGCCCCTCCCAAGGACCCAGGGAACATCTACTTTTGGTAGGCTAAGGCTGGGATCTCCACAGACCACCAGAGAGTGCCAAGTTCTGGTCCCCCTCTGGCTTCCCTCTGGGTTGACGAGGCACAGGACTACCTGAGAGAGCCTGGATCCTGCCTCCACATGGTGAAGGAAGTCTGAGTGTACCTGACTGGAACCTGAATAGCTGATCTGAAGCCATCAGTTCCCTCCAAAATGAATCTGAGAGAACCTGAACCCTGTACCAATCACCTTTACATAGCCAATAAAGAAAGGATCTAGGCACCCAGATAATACAAACAGAAGCACACTTCAACTTAATTCTCATATCAGAATCATAAACAGCAAAAGAAATTCACATGCCAAAACCACAATGAAAGAATAATAAAATGGAAAGCCAAAACACTATGTCCCCACCAAACCCCATCAATCTTGTAGAAGAGTTCTACAAGGAGAATCCCCTAGAGATAACCCAGGGCACTGAATTTAAAAGAACAATCATAAACATGATCAAGGAATTCTACAAATTTAAAGAACACACAAATAAACAAATCAAAGAGCTAAAAGAAGATAGGGATAAACTTCTGACTGAATTCACAAAAGGGATAGAAACATTGGGGCAAACTCAAGCAGAAATGAAGAAGGAAGTTCAAAACTCAATAAGCCAACTTGAAACAACAGGTGAAAGACTAACTTCTAGAATGAATGAAATGGAAAACAGAATATCAACACTAGAGGATAAAGTTGAAGAACTGGACCACTCAAGCAAAGAGTATGGAAAATTAAAAAAAAAAAACACAAGAATGGAATATGTAAAAGATGTGGGAAACCATGAAAAGACCAAATCTATGGATCATAGGAATAGAGGAAGAAGAATAATTTCACGTTAATGATGTTGATCAGAAAACAGGATTATAGAAGAGAATTTCCCAAAATTAAGGACAGACATCCCCATAAAAGTTCAGGAAGCACATAGAATACCAAATAGGATCAGAAAAGATACTCCCCATGACATATTGTAATAAAAACACTAAATGTACAGAACAAAGAGAGAATACTAAAAGCAGCAAAAGAAAAAAAAAAGAAAAACAAATCACATACAAAGAAAGCCTATGAGAATTACAGCTGACTTGCCAATGAAAAGTATGAAAGTTAGAAGATCCTGGACCAAGGTATTTCCAGTTCTACATGACAATAGATGCCAACCCAGAATACTATACCCAGCAAAAATGTCTATTATAGTTGAGGGGGAAAGAAAAATCTTCCATGACACAAATAGCCTATAGCTGAAGGGGAAAGAAAAATCTTCCATGACATGAATAGGCTAAAAGAATACATGTCCACAAAACCAGCCCTTCAAAAAATACCTTGGGGCAACAAAAGAAAACAGCAAAGATACAATCTAGGGAACACAAAATTACACAGAGAACACAAACAGCAATCAAAATGATGGCAAACAGTACACACCTTTCAATAATAACCTTAAATATCAATGGACTGAACTCCCCAGTCAAAAGACACAGGCTAAGTGAATAGATTAGAAACAAAATCCATCTCTTTATTGTCTGCAAGAAACCCATCTCAACTTCAAGGACAGGCACTACATTAAGGTAAAAGGATCCAAAAGAATATTCCAAGCAAATGACACTAAGAAACAAGCAGGCATTACAATTCTAGTATCTGACTAAACTTCAAAGTAAAACTAATCGGAAGAGATAAGGAGGGTCACTTCATTCTGATCAAAGGAACAATTAACCAAGAAGATACTACAGTCCTTAACATATATGCACCAAATTTTGGTACACCCAAATTCACAAAAACAACAATACAAGACTTTAAGACAAAGATTAACCCCAACTCAGTAATAGCAGGGGACTTCAATACCCCACTGTCTCCATTAGACCAGTCAACTGGATATAGACTAAACAGAGAGGCATCTGAATTAAATGATACCATACATCAAATGGACCTAACAGATACCTTTGATTATTCCACCCAAACACCACAAAGAATACACTTTCTACTCAGCACCTCATGGAACTTTTTCAAACATTGACCACATACTTGGCCACCAAACAAACCTCAACAAATACAAAAATATTGAAATAATTCCATGCATTCTATCAGACCACAAAGCAATAAAGCTCA
>NW_008342018.1:690471-691174 GCF_000622305.1 Nannospalax galili
AAAAAGAAAAGTATTCCTGAAACTAAATGAAAAGGATAATGCAACACGAAACCTCTGGGACATGCTGAAAGCTGTCCTTGGAGGGAAGTTTATGGCTCTAAGTGCCTACATTAAAAAATCAGAAAGAACACAGATAAATAACTAACATTGCAGCTCAAGACACTTGACAAGCAATTACAAGTGAAACCCAAATACAGTGCAAGAGAAGAAATAATAAAAATCAGAGCAGAAATTATTGAAATAGAAACAAAGAAAACAATACAAAGAATCAATGAATCTAAGAGCCGGTTCTTTGAAAAGCTAAGCAAGATAGACCGTTAACCCAGTAAACCAACAGAAAGAAAGAGCAAATCCAAATCAGCAAAATTGAGATGAAAAGGAAACATCACAACAGATACCCAAAAGATCCAAACCATTATAAGGGAATATTTTAAAAACCTATATGCTACTAACTCTGAAAGTCTAAAAGGAATGGATTCATATCTGAAATGATGAGAACCTCCAAACTTAAATCAAGAAGAGATCAACAAATTAAACAGACACATAACATATAAGGAAATTGAAACAGTAATACAAAGCCTCCTGACTAAAAAAAATCCAGGCCCAGATAGATTTACAGCAGAATTCTACCATTTTAAAGACATTTAAAGAAGATCTCCAACCAATACTACTTAAATTATTCAAAATGATAAAAACTTTGTAG
>NW_008342018.1:691277-719250 GCF_000622305.1 Nannospalax galili
TTCTCAACAGAATATTTGCAAACCACATACATCAAAAAGATCATTCAACATGATCAAGTAGACTTTATCCCAGAAATGCAGGGATGGTTCAATATACACAAGTCAATAAATGTCATTAATCATATAAATGGACTCAAATACAAAAACCACTTTGTCATCTAAAGAGATGCAGAAATGGCTTTTGACAAAATTCAGCATGCATTTATGTTCAAAGTCCTAGAGGGAATTGGACCGAAGGGAACATACCTCAACATAAGTAAATCTATATACAACAAACTCACAGCCAATATCATTCTAAGTGGAGAAAAACTGGAAGCATTCCCATTGAAATCAGAACCAGAGAAGGAGGTCCACTATCTCCACTCCTTTTCAACATAGTGCTTGAAACTCTTGCTAGAGCAATAAGACAGGAGAAGGAAATTAAAGGAGTACTAACTGGAAAAGAAGAGGTAAAACTATCACTTTTTGCAGATAATATGATATTACACCTAAGAGATCCCAAAAGTTCCTCCAGAAAACTCCTAGAACTGATCAACACTTTCAGTATAGTGGCAGGTTATAAAATCAGTCTACAAAAATCAGTAGCCTTTCTATATATGAATAATAAGAAATTGGAGAAAGAATAAAGGGAAATGCTCCCATTCACAATTGCTACAAAAAATTAAAATATTTTGGAATAAATCTGACCAAAACACCAAAGATTTCTACAATTAAAATTTTAAATTGTTAAAGAGATTGAGGAAGACACCAGGAGATGGAAGGACCTCCCATGTTCATGGATTAGAAGAACTAATATTGGGAAAATGACCATCCTACCAAAAGCAATATATGGAGTCAATGCAATCCCAATCAAAATCCCTATGACATACTTCCCAGAATTAGAAAAATGCATCCTTAAATTCATATGGATTCACAAAAGACCCCAGATAGCCAAAGCAACCCTAAGCACAAAGAGCAAAGCTGGGGGGATTACTACACGCGCTCTCAAAGTATACTACAGAGCCATAATAGTAAAAACAGAATGGTCCTGGTACAAAAATAGACACATAGATCAATGGAACATCATTGATGATCCAAACCTGAGTACATGCAATTTCAGCCATGTGGTATTTGACAAAGGTGCCAAGAACACACAATGGAGGAAAGACGGCATCTTCAACAAATGCTGCTGGCAAAACTAGATCTCCACCTGTAGAAGAATGAAACTAGAGCCTTATCTTTTGCCTTGCACAAAAGTCCAAATGGATCAAAGACCTCAATGTGAAACTGGAAACCCTGAAACTATTAGAAGAAAATATTGGCAGTAACTTACAGGATATAGGTGTAGGAAAGGATTTTCTAAATCTCAACAAGTGGGGCCTCATTAAACCAAAAAGCTTCTGTACAGCAAAAGAAACAATCAAAAAATTGAAGAGAAAACCCACAAAATGGGAAAAAATCTTCACCAATGACACATCTGACAGTGGTTTAACATGCAGAATATATAAAGAATTCAAAAAACAAAGAATCAAGAAACCAAAAACCAAAGAATCAAGATCTTGGACCAAAGATCTAAACAGAGAGTTCTCAAAGGAATAAATAAAGATGGCTAAGAAATATCTCAAAAACTGTTCAATATTGTTAGTAATTAGAGAAATGCAAATTAAAACCAACCTACAGTATCACCTTACACCAATCAGACTGGCTAGGATAAAGAGAACAAATGATACCAAATTCTGGTGAGGATTTGGAGAAAGGGGAATGCTCATTCACTGCTAGTGGGATTGCAAACTTGTATAGCCTCTATGGAAAACAGTATGGAGAATTCTTAAAAAACTGAAAATGAGCCTACCATATGACCTGGTTATACCACTCCTTGGCATATACCCAAAGGACTCATCCTGTTGTAGAGACACTTGTACAATCATGTTTGTTGCTGCTCTTTTCACAATAGCTAAGAGATGGAAGCAACCTAAAGGTCCCTCAGCTGACGAGTGGTTAACAAAAATTTGGTATATTTACACAATGGAGTTTATTCAGCAGTAAAAAAAGATGAAATAATGAAATTTTCAGGTAAATGGATGCCTCTAGAAACTGTTATACTAAGTGAAGTAACAAAGTAACACAGGCTCAGAAAAACAAACTATGTATGTTCTCCCTCCTATAGCACCAAATCCTTTTAAATTCCAGGTCCTTTTAATAAGAAGATGCTATACAGCAGTCCCTTCTGCATGAAATAACTACCATCATCGTGACTTTGGCTGAGACTGATGACTAAACATAATTACAATTGGGATTGCTGATGGTTTTGCTCATTTGTTAAAGGAGTGCCAAGCAGGGTCACTGGACCCTCACCTGAGTATCCAGCCACTCTTCCCAGCTAACTAGTCCAGCCTTGGAAGACAAAAGAAAAATGAGGAAGAATGCAATAGAGGGATGCTTTTGAAAGCCCTTGCCAAGAAACTCCAATGGACTTTCATATGAACATTTGAAAATTGCCCTGTTTGACTTTTTTATAGTTACTCTTATCTTTACTTCTCCTTCATATCACCTATTCATGATTCAAGGACTTTCTTTTTCCCTTAGAGACAAGAGTTATGCAATTTGGGAGTCTTTTAGATAGACCCCCTGAAGGGATACTCCAATCACCTCACCCTGTGTCCGTGTTCAGCATGGAAGAAGCCAGAGAGGTCCGTGTCCATATTCCCTTTGGCAATTTGGATAATCCCTTCAGAGGACAGTGTGATAAGAATAGGAGGTGGTAATTGGCTAGGCAGTTAGGGTAAAAAGACCCCAAAGAAATGTAGCCAGTTTCTTGGCTAAAAGTCAAAATGTCCTTGGGCCTATTACCAACATACTCTGTTCCAAGGCCAAAAATGTCAAATGTATTTGGGAGCTTGTATTTAAGCCTTAAAAGAGTCTAGGCTTACCTCTTCAGAGGGGGGAATGTTGGAGGGGAGGGAGTGGTTATGGATTTCATCAAAACACCTTATATACATGTATGAAATTCTCAATAAAGCTTTTGTAAAAATTAAACAAAAGAGCAGTATATTTAAGAGTATTTCAGCTGCAAGTAAGGTCAAGTAAAATTGAGATAAACTCTATGGTTGTACATCTTTTCATTAATAAAATGTCTGACGTTAAGCCTTACCAGTTTTCTGAAGATGCCATTATGTCACCAGCTTTCGGGCCTGACCATTCTCTGCCATCCTTGTGCATTGGTTGTTTTTTCCATGAGACTAGCTGTAGCTTGAAGCATCTCTTACATGACGTGATCCTAAGCATAATACAAGGGTAGAAGAGAGTTAAGTAGAAAAGGCACTTTTAAATTTGCATAGTCTGTTTTTGTTTGTGAAAACATTACTCTCAGATCCTGTTCTCAAGGTAGACATCCTTAAACATCATATTCATGAACTAATTATTTGCAAAAGAGAATGTCATTCCTGTTTGCCTTACAGGTTTGACCCATTTCTTTGAGTCAAGCTGAAAGAATTCTAGCAGTAATTGATGACTACCATAAGCAGATTTTTCATCTACATTAGGAACTATATTGGGCAATATATGCATATATATGTGTGTGTGTGTGAGTAGTCAAATAAATACATTCTTTTTTATTATATGAAAAAGTCAAGTGCATACTTCACTTGGTGAAAATAGAATATTTCACTCATTTTTCTGCAATGTTTCCCACTAAGATAGAAATTTCATTATCATGATATCAGGACTTTTATTTCCTACTTGAATATATTTTTAAAAAGAAATGTATCCCTCTTGAAGTCCATTGCTTCCAGTTTTAGTCTCTTTGAAGCATTCAGCAATATCTGAGTATCTGACTTGTGATGTATTCAGTTTATATTATGGCTCAGCAAGAATCTCACCAGGACTTCACTTTGAAATATTCTGGTAAGTTTCCTAAATGCTGATTTTCAAACTAACTTGGAAGTTTTTAGTAAATGAACACTGTTCCACAGATGGTTCTATTGCTTTGTTCTTTTCTGACTCATTGATTCCAGATTTCTCTCTTTCTCACTCTCTCTTTCTGGCTCTCTCTCCCTCTTTTCCCTCTCTTCTCTCTCCTTCTCTTGCTCTGTCTGTCTCTCTGAACAGAAAAACACACATTTACACACACATTTTCCTAAGTGAAATTATTGTTTCATTAACAGTACTTTCAAATTTCTAATTTCTGTAGTTTAAGCATACCTTCAAAATTCAATGGATCATCGAAGCACTGTATTTAACACTGTACAACCATCATTTACTGTTATCTACTGTTCTCTACAAAGTCACAGACCCCCAGGGATCATTACATCAAAGTATTTTAAAAGAAATACCCCTGTGAAATAAAACAGACATTCAGTGGGACTTTGAGAGGGTTTTGGAATTGGCATCAAGGGCTAACTCCTAAGGACTAAAAGGCTCGATGTATTTCACTTCCAAAGGCTTCCAGTAACACAGCCTTAAAGACCTCCACAGCCATGTGAAGGGCATGAATGGTCTAAGCACAGTCAAGTACTATCAAGGCTGCTTTAGAAGTAGAACCAATACATCTGTGCAGCAACTTGGGAGTTTCCAAAGAGAACCCTTCAAGATAGATCCAGTATTGCCTGCCACAGGGAGGTCAGCAGCAGTCAGACACTTAGTCAAAGAGAGGAAATTGATGGAAGGGTTAGTAAATGGACAGTGGAAGAATAAAGTTTTCATTTCTGTTCATTTCATACCTATTTCTCTACCCCATTCTAGAGTGAGAGGAAGAGTAAAAAACATGAAGCTGGTCTCCATAGCTTGGCTAAAAGTTTCAAGAGCTGGGAGAGATGAGATAGAACAAGAGACCCCAGCTTTAGTAACTAATCGCAGTGATGAGAAGCACTTTGAGAAATGTGGGTTACACTCACAAAACAGGTTACTCACACTTCATTGTATTACTGTTTATTGTTCCTATGGGGACTTAATTCAACATAGAAAATTTCAGTGGTTAAACTGGTTTCCCGCAAGTGACACATCAAAACAAATCTATTTTGAACTGTCTGTTGGTGCTAAAACCAACATTCTCACCTCAAAGGGAGTTAGAGCTAGTGTATTCTGGATACAAATATGCCATGTCTTGGGAACACATATTAACTTTACCTCTAATACCATGTTCCAATGTGGTAAGAGTTTCTTGTAGTTTTTTAAAGTAACAGAGTAAAGAAAGTAATAAATCAAAGCACCGTGCAACTATATTAATGGGAACATCAAGTAGGTGAGTTACAGCAAAGTAGAGAAGTTTCTGCTATGGGTCCTCACTTTGGGGAGTGTTAAGATAGGGGTCGATTTCTACATTCCAAAAGGATTTACCTTTAGAGTCACAAGGACGTTAGGTCACACATAAATATGGCAATAAATGGCTATTTAGAGGCATAGGATAATTTGTCTCTAGGCTTACAACATTCCAGTTCTCCACAATAACTGAAGTTCTGATCAGTCCATCAGCTTGTAGAATATTTAAAACAGGTTAAATATCTTCTCTGGGAACTTCAATTCACAATATTTACCAAGAATTGGGTAACACTCCTAGGATGTATTCATATAGTCATAGGCAATACATTTTTCCATTAACCACTGACCTTATAGATATTTACAGGGAACACACATAAACACAGATTTACAAAAAAACGAAAAAGATATTTGTTTTTGAAAGAAATTAATAATGTCTTGAGAAATAGACTAAAAACTTGGAGTGAAGAATAGCAAAATGAGAGGTGTGTCATTACCTTTCTGTTCCTGTAATAAACACCATGACCAAAGCAATTTATAGAAGGAAGGGTTTATTGAGTTTTTTGGGGTTCCAGAGGGTAAGAGTCCAACATGGTGGCGAGTCATGGCAGGAGGCAGCAGGAGTAGAAAGTCAAGACCTCACATCTTCATGCAGGCTCAGGAAACAGAGAGAGAGAGACTGGCAATGGATATGGTTATTAACCCTCAAAGCCTTCCCCAGTGCTGTGCTTCCTCTAGCAAGGCTACAACTCCTAGGGATATCATAACCTTTCCAATACAGGGCCATCAATTGAACAAGTGTTCAAATACTTGCACCTATGAAGAACACCTTAAAAACACCACAAAAGGATAAATATGGGCAAGTTGTTGTATACATGTGTCATATGTAATGGAATGCAACTTTCAAGATGAGTCTGTGTATTTATACATTAGGTTTGGTTTGCATCTGCAAAATTCTAATTGGGAAAATGATAGGTTGATAAATATTCCTGTCTATGAGACTACAGAGCATTACCTTAAGTCATTACTTCTGTTGTGAATATGAGTGAGTCCCTTACCTCTAACTAAATTTAGATTAAATGCCATTTAATATTACTTATATGGTAGAACAACATCTTGTACTTGCAAATCATATTTTTCTTGATCTTACAAGCCAATTTTAAATATAATAGTAATGATTAAGTAATTATACTGTAATCATTTCTTTGTTCAAAAACTAGTACTATTAAAGAAACTTTTCCTGTTTTATTTTGAAAGAAAGATCAGAAGAGAATGTAGCAATCCTTTGTGAGACATCCATTATACAAAGTAGCTGTTCCTTATGGAACATTCCATTTCTACCCATCCTGTCTTTTAAATTCAGCTCATATGTAGATTTCGGTGGTGCCTGTAAACTTCCATTCTTTCCTCAGTACTTTGCAGATTCTTCATTAAAATTAGCGATTTATGGTGTGCTTCCGAAAACAAAACTTTCTAAGAATCAAGTTTTATGGTAATTGAGAGTATCCCCCACTGGGGAAATAATCAATTGCTTGATTTAATAGAAGCTATAATGACAACGTTGGTATGTCTTGCCATTTAAATTACTTTAAAAGGATAAAAAGAATGAACAGCTCAAAATTCAACTGAGCTTTGGTGAGCTTTCCTTCAAAGCAGTGTTTATCACCCTTATTGATAAATAATGTGCTGCTCATGTAAGTGCTGTGTAATCCATTTCCATGCCTCGCTTGATTCAAAAGCTCAGCTCCCTAATTAGGCATCTGTTAGACAATGAAGCTTTGTTTTTCTGTACATAATATTGGTCTCTGTACTAATGTAGCTTGAATAATAGCAACTTCTTGCTCATGAGAGATTAATTAGATGCCTAAAATGTGAAGAAGGAAGATTCAACATTTACATTATATTAATTGTTAGGGTGTGACTAGGACATGATGTCTATGGCATCGTGTATTTTAATATTCAGTAATGGAAACAAAATCTAATAAATTTGAACACAGGAAATGCTGCATTAGAGACATCATTGTGATGTCATAGAGACAGTTTCTATAATTATTTATTTTACAGATTCTCATTTTCAAATGGAAAAATGGATATTTATCATTCTTCTTTGTTTTGTTTATAGGCTACCTATCTATCTATAATCTAACCATCTGATTGCCTGTCTTTATTTCTGTCCTAGTTTGTTTTTCACTTATATTTATAAGCACCATGACCCAAGGCATGTTGGTGGAGGAACAGTTTTATTTTACATTATAGGTTACAATCCACCATCAAGAAAAGCCAAGGTTGGAAATCAAAGCAGAAACCTGGAAGCAAGAATTGAAGCAGAGACCACAGAGGAATGCTGATTACTGGCTTGCTCCTATTGGCTTGCTCAGTTACCCTTCTTATACAGCCTAGGCTCACCTGCCCAGAAATGGCACTGCCCACAGTAAGCAGGGTCCTCCCACATCAATTATTAATTAAAAAGTATGACAATGCCAAAGGCCAATCTGATGGAAGGAATTCCTCAACTGAGCTTCCCTCTTCCCAAGTGTCTCTAGTCGGTGTCAAATTGATAAAAACTAACCATCATATTATGTATCAATTCTCTTTCCAATCATAGATATAGATACAGTCTGCATTCTTAGAAGAAGGATTTTTTTTCTACATTAGGAAATCCCCAAATACACAAATATCTACTGA
Organism: Nannospalax galili; assembly: GCF_000622305.1. Taxonomy (NCBI): domain Eukaryota; kingdom Metazoa; phylum Chordata; class Mammalia; order Rodentia; family Spalacidae; genus Nannospalax; species Nannospalax galili. The sequence continues at coordinate 699,195 of NW_008342018.1, forward strand.
CATTTGGTTGTTAGCTTCATTAAAAAAGAAATTGTTCAAGGAAAAACATGGTTAAAATGAAAACCACATTGAGCTTTTATGTATCAAGGTGACCAACTTAGACAATGCATCAAACTGCAAGTGATGCTAAAGTCTTTATTCACTTGTAATCATTTAAAAAGAGGTGCAAACAGGCAGGAACTCCATTATGTTCTATTTTCTCTCTGAAATTTCAGCAATAAGCATAAGATGGTACTCAGTTCATGCAGAGAGGACTGTCTTAGCACCTAGGAGCCACAATCCATATGTTTACAGACCCAAGTTTGAGGGAGAGAAACTGGGAGGACCCAGAGGGTGGGAGGTACAGAGTCAGGACTGAGAAATGTGGATTAGTCAAGAGGGCTTGGCAGAGACACTGGAAGAGCATTTCAGTGGGATCCGCTGATAAAGGTCTCCAAATGGAGGCTCTGGGTGAGAGAGACATGAACATGCTTGGACTGAGGGCCTGGAATTCTTGGCTGCAACCAACTGCTCCCAAAAAATAGCAACATAATGACCATGCAGCTGTCTAATACAGGGACAGAAGCTTTCCTCATGGGTCTATCAGACAAAGCATGGGCAATTGCCTGTAGTCAGGCCTGAAAGATTGTGCTTAGGATCTGCATTTCAATGTGATGAGGGTCTCCTCAAACAAATAGTGTCAGATTCAACAAATGCATCCATAGTTTTGAGGACCCATATTCTTCACTAATAGCATACCAGAAATTGATATTGCTTCCTTCCTTCCTTCCTTCCTTCCTTCCTTCCTTCCTTCCTTCTTTTTCTTTTTCTTTTATTCTTCCTCTCCTCCTCCTCTTCCTCCTCCTCCTCCTCCTCCTCCCCTCCTCCTCCTCCTTCAGAAAGACAGAGGAGTGCATGCAGTATGTGCATGCTTGCATATGAGGGCCAGAGTTCGAAATCTTCCTTTTTCACCCTCCACCTTATTTTTTTCAGACAGAGTCTTTCACCAAACCTGGAGCTTAATGTTTCAGCTAGATTTGGGTCACAAATAATCCTCCAGGATCCACCAGTCTCCCCGCCCCCAATGCTGGGATTACAGGAATGCACCTCCTCACCCCACTTTTATGAATCCTGAGGATCTGAACTCAAGACCTCATGTATGGCAAACAATAATTCATCTCTCTAGCCTCAGTATTGCTACCTTTCCTCACTTAAACTGAAGCTTAATTCTTCATTCGAACACTCTATTTTGCTAGAAAATAATGCCTGTTCTGTATGTTTTTGACTTTTCTATAAGCAGACAGAAATGATGCATACCTGTTATTTCAGCATTCATAAATGCCTGACCTTGGGTGCTCTGACATATTATAGTTAACTTATGGATGAAATAATGTTTCAGCTTAGAGGTGACTGATTTCTTTGTTTGAATTTATTAGAGCAACTGAGGTAGCTTCTCTGAGGGGGAAAAATAATTTTTAAAAGGATGAATGAAGGTGCCAAGGTAAAACATCAATGGATGACCCAACACCAGCTTTAAGACTATAACAATGGCCAGCACAGCATATGTCATTGGTACAGCTGTGGCACTCTTATCTTGGGGGCAATCAATAGGTACTTAATTTGACTAAACATCTACACAAAGGGAGGAATCTCAACTGTGATGATGTAAATATAACCTAATACACATGGCTGGGGTGGACATAGATCTTAGAGAAAACCTCAAGACTGTCACATCACTAGACTAATGTGATTTCTTATGTGCAAAATATATATTCTTATATTTACAGACAAATACTCCAGTCACCACTCATCAAAGAAGCTCATTTTGCACCAATCAGAGACTATTACCAAGTAACTGAACTGGTCACACAGGAACATTGTCTATGAATTTCCCAGGCCTAAGTGACACATCTACAATGCAGCCTCTACACCCAAGCCTCATAGAACATAGAACGGGGATGATGAAGAGGACACTAATGAATCTCTCAGTTCTCAATAATGAAGTTCCCTCATGCAGCAGAATGCCAAGAACACAAAAGGTCACGAATAGCCAAAGTGTAAATCCAGAGTCTGCTGAATAATGGTCCTTTGACAGGACCCCCACTCAAGGCTCAGGGACCATTGCAGAAGAGGGGATGGAAAGATTGTAAAAGCCAGGGAGGAGGTGCAGGACCATATGGAAACAGTCCTATAAACTCCTTGGAACCTGCTCATATGATTCTATGGCAATGGTGTCGGCATACACAGGTCCCATGCAAACTCAAGCAGACAGTAACCCAGCGTAGAACTGGGAAAATGAACAGTAGACCTCAATCTTATCTGAAAGAATGTTGGCAACTGATTGCTGCTAGATGAAGAAGAGCTGATCTTCCTACAAGAGACTTTAGATAGGCTGAGTAGACTCAGTGGATGGGCTTGCACTGGGGAAAGGCTGGGGACACTGACAACATAGTGGGCCTTAACAGGGATGACAGTGTATATGAGCTCCAATATGGGTGGGGTATGGGAGAGTGCCAGTGGGGACAGGGATATAAAGATGATTAAGATTGTTTGAGGTGTTCTGTATGAAATACACAAAAAAATCAATTAATAAAAACGATGAGAGCCGGGCGTGGTGGTGCACGCCTTTAATCCCAGCACTCAGGAGGCAGAGGCAGGCGGATCTCTGTGAGTTCAAGGCCAGCCTGGTCTACATAGTGAGTTCCAGGACACCTGGGGCTACAGGGAGACCCTGTCTCAAACACACACACACACACACACACACACACACACAAGATGAATCATGGTGAAGCAAAAAACATTGGCTATAATGATGTAGTCAGTGATAGTGGAATAATGGGGGTGGGGATCAGAATTATTGTTGTGCTAAAAGGGTTTGAAATTAATAGTTAAACACTCATTAAAGTAAACTGCACATGAAATGTAATCAAGGCAAAAAAATGACTGGGGTAATTTTCTCTTAATTATAGAAATGTTTCAGACAATATTGAAAAGCATTGCGAAGTAAAAAGTTTTCTTGTTCATCATTAAAGAATTGTCTGGAAAAAAAGTAATAGACATAAAAGTCATCCTAGATGCAAACCCAATTATTTCCTTACTAAGACTTCAAAGCATTCTTACCAATGACTGCTGTCATTTCCTTTTAGTTTACTTTTTGTCTTTTAAGCAACAAGAAATGTTACAAAGAACAGTGAGAATAAAATCTGAAAGGGAAACTAAATATTTACGTGATACACTATCACCCCATAATATACACAGACCTTAATCCTTGAAAGTGTTATTTCCTAATTTGGGGGTGGGGTTGAGGCAGGGTCTCATTTGAGCCCAATCTCACTTATAACTCACTCTTTAACCTGGGCTGGCCTTGAACTTATGACCATACTCCTACTTAGCCCTTCACATGCTGCTATTACTACACCCAGTTGTATTTATTAGTTTTCAGTTGAGCAATGTCTTAACTCAAATTTTAAATCTTTGAAGGGGGAGTTTATTATGCCTTATCAAATATTTCAGTATAGCATGCTTGATATGTTAAAAGAATCACAAAATTATATACATACAAAATGCATGATGCTAGAGGATGTGGTATACATAACCTACTTTTACATTCACAAAACTACATGAGTCAGTGGTCTGATAGAAACCCTGGAAACGAGGTACTTGTAATTGCTACTTTTTAGCTGTTAGTAGACTTTTTTTTTTTTTTTTTTTTTTTTTTTTTTTTTTTTTTTTAAAAAAAAAAAAAAGAGGACGATAAATCTTTCACTGTGATATATCAAAATAAAACTTGAACTCACAGAGACCCGCCTGCCTCTGCCTCCCGAGTGCTGTAACTCAGGGCACTGATCTATAATGTTGCTAGCTAAAGTCACTGAACTAGTGAGATTATTGTTAATACATAAAAATAATAGATAAATGAGTTGGGAATTAGGTAGGGTATGAAAAGTTTGTTGTAGAAAATTGAACTAAGACACAACATAAATTTTTCCTAATTAAAAATGAGAAAAACTTTTTAACACTGAACATTGTAACAAAATTTAATTTTTCTTGGATTTTCACAGTTTCTATTCCTTTATTCTCTGTTCTGAAAGCAGTTTGTTGGTACTCTGTATAATTTTCAGCACGTCTCTATAGTTCTTTTCCGTTTATTTGTTACATAATCTTGTTACTTATGGTCCTGATTTCAATAAATTTAAGTATTACAAACAAGGGTAATAATGATTTAGTGTCATAGGTAATCAAAACTATACTTTTGGAAATATATTCTTCTACACACTAATTTGCATTACAGTGAACACATTGGTAACACTGCAACTGTAGTTATGGGATAATATTATATATATATATATTACCTTATCAAATGTAGCTCAGATGCACAAAACACAGACACCATTTAAAGTGAAGGAAATGCCATCCTTGCCTTGGCTCTTTATGTGTTTCCTTGAAACATTAACAATGTTAAAATGAAATTGACTGTGCTGTAACAATTTTTGTTGTTCTGTTGGCACATTCTTGGTTTCAAAAATAGGCAAGTGGCATAGCAAACTACATGGATCTTCTTAACACTGAGTCAAAGACAATTTCTCATTGGAATGAAATTATCTTTGATATTTGAATTGAAAATTCAATATAAGCAAGCTTAGAGTTATTAAAATGATTGATAAAGTAAAATCCAATTAGACCCTTTTCTCAGCTCTTTCTTCTCTGCAGCTTAATCAAATCTTGGAAACTTTATAACTTTTTCAGCCTCTTAATATGTCACAAACTACTTTAGGAGTGCCAGGGCAGAGATAAGACTATGAACTGTAATGAAAACAGCAAAGATCCTTTAGCCATTTTGCTGAGAATATATTGCTATTGTTTCATCTATCTGATGTTCCATAAACATAATGAAAAGCCACACGCTAGGCTGCAGAACTGTTTGGTTCAAAGGAGAGAACTTGAAATAATATAGTCAGAGTTACATCATCTTTTTGTATTTTCTTTTTTTGCTTTTCTACAGATTTCACCTTTGCTTATAAGTATTTATAAATTAAAAATTATTATTTTTGTTCATTATTTTTATTTTATGTGTATGAGTATATTGCCTTCATATGTGTGTGTGTGTGTGTGTGTGTGTGTGTGCACCGCTGCTGTGCAATGCCCATGAGATCAGAAGAAGCCATTGGATCCCCTGGAACTGGAGTTATAGATAGTTGTTAGCTACCATGTGGGTGCTGGGAACCAAACCTGGGTCCTCTGTAAGAGCAGCCAGTGTTCTTTAAATGATGAGTCATCTCTCCAGCACCATTTACATTAAAAAAAATTTATTGTGTGTGTGTGTGTGTGTGTGTGTGTGTGTGTGTGTGTACCTGCCAGAAGAGGACTTCAGATTTCCTGGAACTGGAGTTACAGGCAGTTGTAGTTGTGAGCCTCCAGATGTGGATAAGAGCAGTATGTGCTCTTAACTGCGGAACCATCCCTCCAGCCCTGGTATTTTATAAATTAACTGTTGATCCACAGTTATGTAATTTTGAATATGGATTTTATGTGTAAGCACATCCATGTCATGCAAAACCCTCAGAAGCCAGAAGAGAGCATCAGATCCCCTTAAAGGAGTTAAAGACCATTGTTAGCAGGTACATGGGTGCTGGGAATGGGACCTGTGTCCTTTGCAAGAGCAGCCATTGAGCCATGTCTTGAGCTCTTTGAATATGGATTTGTATATGCCGTGAACATAGGTATGGCTAATTTTCTTTATCTTCATAGCATATCCCAGGTCAAAATAAATACACCTTTTTTTTTTCTGGAGTAGGTAATGTTGTAAAATAGATAACTTGACCAGTTCCTAACCCTGATCTCCAAAACCATACTGACTCTACTAGAAATGTGGGATAAAGTTTAGGAAAGGGTCTGCAAAGGAAAAAGAAAACATTCCCTAGCAAAGGAAATAGGACTAGAACTTAAATGCATAATGTAAGAAAATGAGCTGGCATCAGTGCTGTACATCAGGTTTGCTTGCAATCTGAGCAAGGATTCATTCAGTGTTGGGATTCCCATAGATGGGACAGCCTCAGAATTTGAAGTCTCACACAGAGTGTGCACAGACGAAGCTTGCTTGAGTGCATACAGGATGATGAGTAATCCAGTAGGTCCTAAGGGATCTTCAGTGAGGAAAGTTATTTTGAGAATTTGAAATAATATATTTGAATCTACATTTACTATTTATTTTGTTCTGACTGGTTTAGTTCAGTTTACTTTAACCAAATGTTGCTTGAGTTCCTACATTAAGCAATTAAAAGAAGCACTATCCTAGAAAGCAGTGTTAGGTATCAGATATTAAGAAGAAACAAGTGTGGTGTCTCTGCAAGATTCTTAATATAGAACCCTAAGTAAATAAGCCTGCAGTAAAAAATTACAAAGTACTAGTAACCAAAGTCTCATGTGACAGTGTCATAGATATGGGAAACTTGATAACAACTTCTACACCTTAGCCAACGAAGCAAATTAATAATCTTACAAAAAGTTATATTGAAAATTACTGATAAATATATTAAATTATAAGAAAATTTAAATGATAAGAAACGGCATGAAGAAAAGAAAAAATAAATAATATAGGAATATCTGAAGAAACAAAAAAACAAATTTCAGAAATAATGAATTCATTGAAATTTAAAATTTGACTAAGAATTTAAGTAATTGTCTAGATACCAGTGAGTAGAAAATTACTGATTAGGAATCTTGACAGCTGTTAATGTGAACTCGTGTTTAGTAAGTGTACAAGTCAGTGCTATTTTAAGTGTTAAGTCAGTGTATAGGTAACTTCTCTTTAAATCAGTCTATATTTAAAAATTTTTATTTACTGTTTGTTAATTTCATATATGAATACAATGTCTTTAGATCAGATCCCTCAGCACCTTCCATTCCTCCTTCCAGCTCCTGTCAGACCCCCCATACTCCCTCCCAACTTCACTTCTTCTTATCCTTTCCTCCTCCTCCTCCCTTCCTCCTCCTCCCCCTCTTCCTCCTCCTCCCCCTCTTCCTCCTCCTCCTCCTCTTCCTCCTCATCCTCTTCTCCCTCCTCCTCCTCCTCTTTCTTTTTTCTCCCTCCCCACTCTTTTTCAAACCCCCTGAATACAGTAGCACAACTCATATGCTCATGGGTGTAGGGCCTCATTCATTGGAGTGTGGCAGCCAACCACGGGCCACACCACTGAAAGCTCTCCACCTCAGCAGCCATCAGCTGCCAGCACTCCTCAGGTAGTTGTGGGGCCTTATGAGGTTTTCCCCTCTCCATACTGGAATACTAACTGGCTTGATCTTGTGCAAGTCTCATGCCAGAAACCACAGCTATTTTGAGTTCATGAGAGCAACAACCCTGTCCTGACCAGAAGACAGTATTTCACAGCAATGCTCCCCAACTTTTGGCTCTTATAATCTTTCCACCTTTCTTTAGGGGTATTCTCTAAGCCTTTAGGTGGAAGGAGTAAGTTATAGATATCTCTCCTATGTCTGGGCATCCTACAATCACCTTTTCCCCATACTTTGGTCAAGTAGTTGCGAGTCTGAATTAATCACCATCCGCTGCATAAAGAAGCTTATCTGATGACGGACAAGAGTTGCACTAGTCTACAAGTATTTGGATAAGTATTTAGAAGGTGGTTTCATATCCCTGTATCCCTTCAGCAAAATAATAGTAGTAGGTACTATGACTTTCAGAGCCATGCATTTATTTTTAATCTTTAATATGTACATTAGTATGTTTCGCTTGTCTAGAATTTATGATAAGCCACCTGTTTCTGTAGTCTGCTATCAACCACTTTTCTCTATTGCTACATGGAAAATTGTCCAGAATTGACCATAGAATACTAGATGAATAATGTCAAGGGATTATGAGAGGTGGGGAATGAGACTAAAATATTTAATATGCCAATCTAATCACTATTGCTACTTGTCTCTTTTTTTTGGAGACTCATCTATTCCTGGGCTCTTCACAGGCTAGCACATCTTCTTTTATACATAATCTTCAACTTTCATTTGATCCCAGGGCTTAGTCTGTGGTTTACTTCCTTCCTCTCTGTTCCTTATTTAATGCTTTTATTAACTCCTCTATTTCTAAACATTGTACCGACATTGAAAATTTCAAATGTAAACACTATGCTTATTTATTTAATGTATACAACTATGTCTATGGTGCCAAACTAATATGTCTATAATTGACATGATTTCTCAAATTCCAAATCTGTCCTCAATATATTATGCCTTATTTCCATGTAGTTCTGTAGTCCTCTTTTTCTCTAATAAACTACATCTAACTCATCCAAAATTCTGTTTTCTCAAGGATCTAGCTATTAATCACCGCCTGTGTCACTAACCACCATTGTCTGAGCTACTATTATCTTTCTCTCTGATTATTCCAATCGTGTCTATGATGAGTTTTTGTCTGACTTGAGCTTTAATGGGTATTGTGCATGCTGTTACCATTGCTGTAAGTTCATAGGAGTATGTCCCAGCTGTCTGGAAAATTCTGTTTCTTTGTGATCACCAACAACCTCTGGCTCTTATAATCTTTTTGTTCCCTGTTCACAACTGTTCCTGAGTCTTGAGTGGCAGAGGTTTGGTATAGGTGTCCTATTCTGAGATAATTTCTCTGCAATCTCTTAGTCTCTGTACTTTGGCAAGTTGTGACTTTCTGGATTAATAAAGCCCATGCATCACAACAATGCCCAGCCCAACAAATAATCTCTACTGGTGCAGTAGTGGCACTTTTATCTTGGGAGGAATCAATAGCTGTCACTGTCTAATTGGACTTCAGGCCTACTCAATGGGAGGGAACTCATATGTAGTCTGTAAACATAGCCAAATACATATGGCTGGAGTAGTCATAGATCCTAGTGAAAGGTCTATATTTGTAGACTAAAGTAATTTTTTATTCTAAATATGTACCCTTATATTTACAGACACGTGTACCTCTCACTACTCATCATTAAGGCTATAACTCATGAATATGAAGGAAGATAAATCTGGTATCTAGAAAGATCAACATGATTATGACTAAGTATAAATGGAAATCAGTATCATTTGTATTTTGTTTAAGGGATCAGTGGGAAGAGAAATGTTTTCTCTAGATAGAATTTTGAACAGTGCAAGTGCTTGACCCTTTGACTACATTGATCTATACTTATTTATGGATGACTATGGCCTCTGGACTCTTCAAGACTAACAGATTATGTTTCCACTACCATAAGCTACTTTGATCTCTGAAATTTATGTGTGACTATGTTAGGATCTGGGAAGGAATTTTGAGCTGCCTTCTACCATGCTGATTCTTGTCACATACGTCCTTTGCATGTGTTCTGCTATAGTTCAGCAGCCTGGACCTGCTTGTCATTGTCCTTACCACCTCTATCACCTAGTTGGCCCTCAAAGTTTGGTACAGTTCATTTTATGTGCTGTGTGTTGGACTTTGATATGGCAACATAAATATTTATAAAAATAAAAGAAAACCTATTGTAACATTTTAAAAGTGGTGCATTGATCCTAAGGAGGTAGGCTCTACCAAAAATGTTATGAAAATCATTTCATTTCAATATAATTTGCATATGCCAAATTCATTTATACTTAAAGCTGTCAGTGACTCTTAATTTACTCTTTTTAGCTGTCCACAACCATATCATGGCATCCTATATAAACTGTTCTCCACTTTATTGTCCTACACTACAAAGTTTTCCCCCAAACTCTAACTTTTCCTCTACAAGTCAGATCTCTCATACTAAATTTCACATTTCCCGATTTGAGATCTTTACAGTTTAATTCTTGTAATTAAGAGGGGATCTCCAGTCTCAGTCTCCAAAATTCCTACTGATTATGAAAGATGGTTCTATTGATCCTAATGGATTAGTCTCTAAAATTCCATTTTATAACATGAAGGAACCCTTCTTATTAGACATTAAAGAAAAAAGAATAAGATAAACTTTGGTCAGGTAAAGGTACTACAGTTATGGTTTTGCCCTTCCTCCTGGTCTGTGTTCTACTCCTAGAAATCCTGTCTCATCTTAATTTTTTAATCACAAGGAAAAATTTTCTTCATGTATAAGCAAATATTTTTATAAAGATATCAATTGTATTTCTTATTTTTATTCATTCAGACTCTCTGGGTTTTTTAAGATTTATAATTTCACCTGTATGAGTGTTTTTCCTGCATGTATGTGTCTATACCATGTGCATGCGGTGCTTGTGGAGTCCAGAAAAGGGCATCAGATCCACTGGGGCTGGAGTTACAGACGGTTGTGAGCTGTCATGTGAGCCTTGTGAACTGAACTCTGGGCCTCTGGAAGAGCAGAGTGGTCTTAACCATCAAGTTTTCTCTCCAGCCCCAGATTCTAAGATTTTCTGCACTTACGCTTTCCTATTTATAGTGAATTTGGCAGATTTAAATTTGCCCAAATTAAAGTGAAATAGTACTAAATTTCAGCATGACACATAGCAGTATATTGATTATAAAATTTTATAGTTTATTTATTTAGTTATTATATCTTCCATACACAAACAACTTTTAAAATAAGCAAGCTAAAGAATAACTTAAAAACAATTAACAAATAGGGCTGAATGTAGGCAATCCCTTGCCAAAATCATGTAGACTCTTAATATATATTCCAGTTGGGATTTTACATTTTTTTTTATTATTTTGTGCGTGCTCATGCAGGTATAATGTATGCATGTATGGGGGTACACATGTCATGGCTCATGTATGGATGTCAGAGGACAGCTTGCAGGAGCCTGTTTATCCTTTTTACTCTGTTGGTCCTGGGGATTGAATTCAGTTCAGAATTGACACTGATTCCACTTATTCATTTACCCAGTGAACTTTTTCATTGTCCTTAAATATTCAAAATATAATCGCACACACAAAAAAAACAAGAAATCCAGTAACACTGCTACAGATTTATCCTTAAGAAGGTTACATTATAAGAAAATTAGAGTAAAATGTAATTAATACATTAGATATCTTTTCCAATGCCTTAATGTTTCAGATATTCTTGCAATCACACAGATTAAAGAGAACTTCACTTAAAATTATTTATTTACTTATTTATTTATACGCATGCAGGGGTGTGGCTAAAGGTACACATGTATACATGTAGAGATCAGAGGTCAACTTCAGGGGTCTTTCTCTTCAGGTGATTTTCATCTTGTTTATTGAAACAGGTTCTCTTACTGACCTTGGGCTCATCGACTTGACTAGGCTATTTGGCCATCAAAACCCAGGGATCAGCCTGTCCACTTTCCCTTCCACTAGAATCTCAAGGGCATAGCACTATGCTGGACTTTTTACTTGGGTGTCAGGGAGGGATCAAACTGGTTCTCAAACTTGCACAGTTTTTTTTTCTGTCTGACTGATCTAGCCAGCCCTGAGAATCTCAACTAAAAAAAATTTCAAACTATTTACTATTAAGTACATTTTTGAAATATCAGTTTAGAAGAGTAAAACAAATTACCAGAATTAAAAACTGTTTTTTAATTGAATTCTTGTGTATTTCATAGGGAAAATTATCTTTATACCCCTTTCCCTTTGGCACCTTCCCATATCCCCCTGCCACTAGAATTCATACAATTTGTCATTTGTGTTAAGGTCTATCATGCAAAGTTAATGTCGCCAGAGGTCCCTCAGTGTAAGTTCATGCACTGGGATCTATTCAGCATGTCTAGTAGAGTCTCTCCCTTTAAGAAGATCAGCTCTGCCTCACCCAGCAGTAATCAGCTGTCAATGATTCTTGGACTAAGATTGAAGCCTGCTTCCCATTACCACAGTTCTGTGCAGAGTTTCTGTCTGCTTAAGTTTGCATGGGTCTTGTGCATGCTAACACCATTGCTGTAGGTTTGTATGAGAAGGGTCCCAGACACCTGTGGGACTATTTTTGTATGGTCATGAACCTCCTCCCTGGCTCTTAGAATCTTTCCACCTCCTCTTCCACAATGGTCCCTGAGACCTGGGTGGGTGAATTTTAATACAGAAGTCCTGTCTAAGAATCCATACTTTGCAGACTCTTATGCTCTGCATTTTGGTCATTTATGACCTTTTGTGATCCTGGCCCTCTGTTGAATGAGAGAGCTTCATTGATGAAAGCTGAAAGATGCATTAGTGTTCTCTTCACCCTTTGTTCTATGTTTTACGAGCCTTAGGTGTAGAGGTTGCATCCTAGATGTGCCACTTAGGCTTGGGCAGTTCACAGACAATCTCTGTGTGTGACCAGTTTTGGAACTCTGTAGTTTGCTCTGTCTCTTGAAAAAGAAGCTTCTTTGATGGTTGGTGACTGGAATGCTTGTCTATAAGTTTAAGGATCCATATTTTGTACATAGTAAGAAATTACATTTTTCTAGGGATGTGACATCCCTGGAGTTTTTTCTAAGAATCTATGACCTCTCTAGCTATGTGTATTTGTCTAGTGAAATACTGCCTTAAAAACAGCATCCATATAAAATAAGCTAAATGGTTTAAGGAAAATGCTATAATTGAAGACAAGAGTGGTTAACTCTAGATGCTTATATGTTAGTATACCAAGAGATGTATTATGAAGAGGAGCAGCTATTATGAAGGATAGCCTCTCCCATGATCTCACTGCCATTGATGGAGAAGGTATAGAGCAAAACTGTATAGATATTAAGTCCCATCTTTTTCTCAGTCCTCCACATGTGACTACAGCTTTATCATCATAATGAAAATGGTTCAAAAATCTCCCTGTGGAGATTTCTACACATGGTAAACATGTCCAGCATGGGAATGGTAGTTACACAGCCTTCTCAGAGATGGTGGTCTCTTCCTTTTTTTATTCTTTCCCATTTTTACCTGGATTTCTGAAAAGGAATAGATGTGTTCTTTAGTATAATTTTGTTTCTGAGAATTCTGACATGGACTATGGTAAGATGGAGGGAGGGACATGCAAGGGATCATAGTGTGGGGGAGCAAGGGAAGTCAGGACAGGGAAGATGGCGGGAGTTGGGAGGTATTGGGGGGAGGGTGGGGATAATGGGGGCACTGTGACTAGGAAAGGAGGGAGAAGGGAGTCTGTATGGGAGAAAAGAGTAGAGATCAGTGAATCTCAGGGAGCTAGGAAACCTAGAGGGAAAGTGATGCCCTAGAAACCCTATGAGAAATGCAAGTAGAGTGTCTGAACATTAATGCATATGTATACCTGGGAGCTGCTTAGCAAGGAACGCAGTGCCAGATAGAATAGACCTCCCTTAAAGTGACAAATATGCCATATAGCACTCATCAAAGAAGCTTCTTTTTGCAACAGATGGAGGCTACTGCAGAGTTGTACATCTTATCAGGCACAGAGAACATACACCTGGGAGAAGCCCGGTACTAGATGACACATCTGCAGTAGAATCTCTACAACCAAGGCCCATGGAACATAGAAGAATAAGGGGTAGAGAGAGGGCTAATGCATCCCTCACCTCTCACCAGTGAGTCTTCCATGTGCCTCAGAGTATAGCCTTATAGAAGGCTATAACTGGACAAGTTTTAGAGAATAAGAGACTGTAGAATGTAGGATGAGTCTCCTGTATGGAACCTCACCTACCCACGGCTCAGGGAACATTGCAGAACATGAAGTTGAAAACTGGAAGAGCCAGGGTTGGTTCATAATCATAAGGAGGTGGAGGCTTCTAGGTCACTGGAGGCTTACTCATGTGAGTCTGTGGCAATGTTGTCATTGAATGCAGGATCCATGTCAACTCAATTAAACAAGGGCAACCCCTGCCCCCAAAGCAAACAAACAAAAAACCATATCCCTTTAACAAGATTTTAAAAATTTCAGGAAATTATCAATATTTGTTTAACAGCTGAGTTGTAGGTAAATATTTAGAAATTCTATATATCTGGTTAAAATAGTACAAATAAAGCGCAAAGATACTTACCAGATGAGGAGGTAATACCAGGTGACATGGTGGTATATGACAGGTTTGGTGGTTTACAACCATAATCCCAGGACTGGAGAGATGGAGGCAGGTGAATCAGACATAGTGAGCTGAAGGACAGCCTGGGCTACATAAAACTTGATCTCAAAAAAGTGAAACCAATAAATAAATAAATAAATAAATAAATAAATAAATATCCCTAGGTCCAGAGTATTCGAGATACTATTTCTTTTTTTAACATGATCGACAAAATTATTATGCATGTTTACATATATTCACAGATTCTTTCATTGTTGAGTATTAAAATACACATTTAAGATTTCAGAATTTCCATTCAAAGGCATTTTTTTTGTTGTTGTTTTAGGAGGAAACGGACTCTCCCACAACATGATAAAGAGCTAAAGTTTCTTTGTATGGCTAATTCTAAATAATGTGTCTTAACACAGTAAGTCCCAGGTTCTCTCACAGGAGACTGGAATGAAATGCCTCCTTGTCTTGGGCATCAAGTATGCAAAGAGTTAAACTGTAGGAAGCATGTGCTACAACTACTCCACCATCTTTATAGTTATGGGGATGAACACAAGCTAACTCAAACACATGCATGCCTTATTTAAAGTTTTTTTTTACTATCTGCACACACTGTTATTACAGTCCAAAAAACTATAACATTGGTCCAATTAAACAGACAGAACAGTTGTATAGTTATTTCTTTGTATATGTTTTGACAATCAATCCCTTTGTAAACATTTTGAACATTATAAGATGTAGAATATATAAAGATAAGTTATTAAAAAGGAAGACAATATCAAAACTTTCAAAAATAAACTGCAATTCATTTACAGATAAAAATAAACAAAAATTTTGTGCCAAAATTTCCTTCCACATTAGAAACTATTTGGCAAGTAGTGACTTTTTTAGTTTACTGATATATTTTTAATAAAACTGAAAAGAGATTTGAATACTAGCGGTTATCTTGTTACTTGGAATGCTAACAACTTCCAGTGCTGTTAACAGATTCTCAACTCTTTAAATATCTGCTCAGTTTGCCAACATGTTCTAACGCAACAGTTATCTTTCATCAATATAATAAGAGTTTTCTGTTAGAAACTGTTTGGACCTAAGAGATACACTTTCTTTAAAGCATATACCATCAAACTGATCATCTATTTCTTGATGGCTATATTGCATAACATCCCTTCAAACATTCATGCTGAAAAGCTCATTTCACATCCTTTAGAATGTAATCTTATTTGGGTGATGGACTTTAATTTTTATTGAATTTTATGTATTTCATATAGAATATCCCAATCGACTTTAATCATCTTTATACCCCCTTTCCCGCTGGCAAACACTCATAGCCCTCGAACTGGAATTTGTACATTCTGTCATTTGTATTAAGGCCTATTGTGTCAAGTTAGTGTCTTCAGATGCCCCTAGTGCATCTTCATATACTGAGGTCTAGTCTGCCTATCTAGAGTCTCTCACTTTAGGAAGATCAGCTCCTCCTCCCCAAGAAGTAATCAGTAGCCAATATTTCTTCAGCTAAGATTAGGGTCAGCTGTCCATTTCCCCAGTTCTGTGCTGGGTTTTTGTTGGTATAAGTTTGCATGGGTCCTGTGCATGCTGACACCATTGCTGTTGGTTCATATGAGAAGGGTCCCAGGAGTTTATTGGACTCTATTTCCATATGGTCATGCACCTCTTCCCTGGCTCTTACAATCTTTCTGTCCCTTCTTCCGCAATGGTCCCTAAGCATTGAGAGGGTGTAGTTTAAAATGGGAGTCCTGTCCAAGGACCAGCATTTTGCAGATTCTTAATCTCTACACTATAGCCATTTGTGACTGGCCCTCTGTTACTTGAGGGAGCTTCATTAATGAGAATTGCCATATGCTGTGCAGGTCACTGATGTGGTTATTTGGCCTTAAAGCTGGTATGGACCATTGATTGATGCTCTCCCTTAGCACCCTGCATAGTGCTTTCCAAAGTTATGATAGCTAACCTTCAGGGGTCGTGACTTCCAGGTCAGTTCCAGGTCCATTGCTACAAATCCTGTGTCTGAAGTATGTTCTGTCTTCAGCAGAAGGGTTTTTTTTTTACCTTCAAGTTCTGGGAGGCAATCAAGGACTGTGGCCACAGCCTGTGCAAATTTGGGAGTCTCTTGGACTATCCTGACCAACAACTCAGAGCAAGGTTTCTCCTGTCTGGCACTGTTTCTTAATATGTAGCCTTTAGCTAGAGACATGAACTCATTTAGATACATTGCATGTGTAATTTGTCATTAGGTTGTTGGACTAATGTGATTTCCTCTAGTTTTTTTATATTAGCTAGGCATTATTTATCTCTCCTCTCTCTCTCTCTCTTCTGTCTAATCCTTCCACAATGGCTTCCCCATTTAAAGTGCCCCATTTTCCTCATTTCTCTCTTGGAAACACCAGTCTCCTTTCATCCCAACCTCCCTTGAGCTCCTTCTTTCCCTTTATTCCCATTTTTTTAAGATTTATTTTTTTTAAATCAACTGTTGCACGTATGGGTTTGTGCACGTGTGGTGCTTATGGAGGCCAGAAGAGGGTATGAGGTTCCGTGGAGCCAGAGTTACAGGTGGTTGGGAGCCCCATGTTCTGGATGGTGGGAACCCCAGCACAGTCCTCAGCAAGAGAAGTGTGTGTTCTTAAATTCTGGGTCTGTTCCATCCTGTGGAGGAAGTGACTTTAAAGAAGTCATTAAGTTAAACTGAGGTCATTCGAACATGTCTTCCTTTTGAAAAGAAAAAATATGGACACAAACTAGTACAGAGAGAAGACAATGTGAGGATACTGGGTCAAGTTAGCAATCTATAAGCCAAGGAGAGAGCCTGGGACTGACACACCCTCAGAGCCCTCAGATGAAACAGACTTCTTGCCTGTGATTCAGACTTCAGCCTCCACAAAATGAAAAATATCTCCTGCTGTTTAAGTCACAGGCTCTGAAGCAGCCCTAGCAAACTAATCTACTCTTTTGCTTAATACTAATGGAATCGCTATTATGAATCTAAGATGGACATTCAGTCTTTGGGGATTGCAAAACACTATATGCCTCATTTCTTTATTATATATGTCTTCGAAGATTTCATTATTTAATCAAATAATAAAGTGCCGATGGGTAATAGTTTTATATATGCAATTGTTTAATCTTTCATGAATAGTCATGAAAGGTAATTTCTAAATTTAATCTCATTTCACAGATGAGTAACTCAGATATTAAAATTGTCATTCCAAAATTTCAGTAGCAACTGGTTGCAAAGCTCATAATTCCTTATATTTTCTAGGCATAGGTAGTCTTGTTGATATTGTTTGAACTGTGAAGAATAGCCACATTTAAGATTATTAATAGCCATATTAATGCTTGTATGTTTTCTATCTGAATAATTTCATGATGTGTGGCAGATCAACTTTTTGGAAAATACCTACAGAAATAGATCCACTGTCTAGAATCTGAGACTAAGCCCCTCCTAAGCTAGGTGGGATTTTGTGACTTTTCTAATGAATATAATGTGGTCAAAGTGATGCTCCATTAACTACACAAGAAGGTGTAGAAGTTTACATGGCCTCTACTTGATTATCCACAGGATGTGCTCATCCTAGAGCCTGGAATTCATATATGATTTGTGGTATTCAAAAATGTGTGGTGTTGAAAAAAATTATTTAAAATTGAACATGAATCCAGGAGTGATAGAGCACCCTTTTGATCACAGGATTTAGGAGACAGAGGCAGATAGATCTCTGCGATATCTAGGCCACCCTGGTCTACCTAATGAGTTCCAGGCCAGCTAGAGCACAGGAAGACCCTGCTTCAAGAAAAACAAACAAAAATTGAACATGATAACAGGGGTAAACCAAGAATGAAGAGTGAAGGCTTTGTATGTTTGATTCCTATGAAGGCTGCTTGCTCTGGAGTTGGCTTGGTCATTTAATGAACTAAAGGATGAAGTAAAGTACATTCATTTATGTCTAAACATGCTGACTTTTAGTTTTAATAGTATGTGTGAGACAGAAAGGATTTACTAAAATTATATGTCTTGTTTTTTCTTTCTTCATCCGAACACTTTCCCTACTTACCTCAGGTCACAACATACAGTTTCTGTTCAAGATGCTGAGCACTTGCCAAAATCTTTCTGTTAAAAATAGTATATAACATTTTGTTTGATACCTGGACTGTGACGGCCAAATGGTGTTTTCAAGACAGAGGAAGGTGAGACTGTGGAGTGAGGGGTATCACATAAGACTGATTTAAAAAGGGGTGTCCCATATCTCCCATGAATCCAGGTGATTGGTGTCAGGTTGCTGAAAGATCTGCTAAGAGGAACCTTGCCTAGGTTCATCACAAGAAAGATCCCAGATGTGTCAGCACTCAAGTTCTGTGAGTCCTCATTCCTGTGAGCAGCATGCTCTCCTGCCTGGGGCTCCTAAGGAAAGACACAATGTACCATGCTCAGAACAGCCAGCAGGCCAATCTCTTGGATGGCTCTCAGGTCCAGTGGGAGGCAAGGGATCTGGTTAATGGTCAGATCTCCATGGATGAGGAGGTAGCAACCACCACCACCAGGAGGGAGGAATCAGGGGGAGGAACACCAAGTTCTCCCCAGAATTTCCTGAGAGCCTCCTCTCCACCCACTCTCATGGGGTTCATTGCAGGGAGACCCTCTAATGAGGCCTCTGGCAACCAAGTACGGTAGGGGAAATATCTTCTGCCCAACATGCATTATGCACTAAGACCAAAAATACTTGACTTGGTACAGTTCCTGCTCCTCAAGTATGGCATGAAGGAGGTGACCACCAAGGCAAAAATTGATGCTAGAGTTGCCATAGATTGTGAGGAGCTCTACCTTGTGATCCTTAGTGAGCCATTGAAGAGTCTCAAGGTGGTCTTTGGCATTGAGGTCTTGGACATATACTCCCTTGTTCACACCTACTTCCTTATTCCTGCCCTGGGGATCACCTACGATGGGATGCACCATGGTGTCCCAGGCATACCCAAGACAGGCCTTCTAATAACTGCCCTGTGTATTATCTTCATAGAGAACAACTGTGTCAATTAAGAGATTTTCTGGGCTCTGTTGAATCACATAGGGATTTGTGATGGGGCGAATTAGTTTCTCTTTGGGGAACCCAGGAAATTCTACACTGAGGGTTTAGTGCAGGAACATTACCTGGAGTATAGTCATGGTTGATCCTCCTCACCATGTGTTTCTGTGGGGCCCAAGGGCCTATGCTGAAACCACCAAGATGAAAGTCTTGGAATTTATTGCTAAGGTCACTAGGAAAGATCCCAGATCCTACCCTGAGGCTTTGGGAGTAGAGGGAGAGAGGGTGTAGGCCAGAATTGCCCAGGTGATGCCACTGCTGCTCTGACCAGCACACGTTCCAGGGCACTAGCAGTTTCCAAACACCAAATGTCAGGCAGAGTCAGTGATGTACGGAATTACATGTCAATGTTGAGCTGGTGGGAGGACAGTGTGAACCATTCCACTCTGTCTGTTCTGTTTGGGTGACTCCTGGATATGCCTTCCTGGTTTCCAAAACATTTCCACTTTTGGTGAAAGTTTCATTTAGCTCCAGATTTTAAGACACAGATCACATTTGTAATGTATGTATGTAGTGTTGTTTATCCAGGTTAGGACAATTTTCATATTTTGAAAGAAATTAGAGTGTCTTCTATCTAATTTGTAATTTGTCACAAGATATCATGCATTTGAATTGGTGTTTCCTAGACAACGCAAAAAAAATTGATATTCACATGAACAACAGAATAAAATTAGTTTTCATTACAAAAAAAAAGTATATGGCTGGGCGTGGTAGTGCACGCCTTTAATCCTAGTATTGTGAGGCAGAGGCAGGTGGATCTCTGTGAGTTCAAGGCCAGTCTGGTCTTCGTAGTGAATCCAGACTAGCTGTGACTACAAGGAGACCCTATCTCAAAACTGGTTCAACCCCTATGGAAAGCAGTGTGGAGAACTCTTAAAAAACTACAAATGAACCTACCATTTGACCCAGTTATACCACTCCTTGGCATATACCCAAAGAACTCATCCTATTGCAGAGACACTTGTACATCCATGTTTGTTGCTGCTCTTTTCACAATAGCTAAGAAATGGAAGCAACCTAAGTGTCCCTCAATTGACGAGTGGATAATGAAAATGTGG
>NW_008342018.1:720181-720844 GCF_000622305.1 Nannospalax galili
CTTGAACCAGTGTCCAGTCTACAAAGAGGAGGGTCAACACAGAGGAATCATTTCCTCCATGCTTCCAAGCAAAGCCAGCCATGGTTAAGCAGGCCCTTTGACTTATCTTCACATAGGCAGAACTGGTAAAAGAAAGGAGCCAGGGGCTCCTCCCAAGCCCATGTGATCCCCGAGGAACAGATCCTCAAATGACCTTAAGAGTCAAAATAAATTCGTTTATCTGGTCCAACTGTATGGCCTTAAACACCCCAAAGGAAAGTATAACCAAAGATTGAATAGGCCAACATAACTTTATAAGAGTCCATATGTATAGCTAAAGGCTACATAACAAGCAGCAGTGCCAGACAGGAGGTGCCTTCTTCTGAGTTGTTGGCCAGGATTGCCAAAGGAATTCCCAGATAGTAACCCAGCATAGAACTGGGAAAATGAACAGCAGACCCCAGTCTTATCCAAAGGAATATACACAACTGATTACCGCTAGATGAGGAAGAGCTGACCTTCCTAAAACAAAGGCCTCTAGATAGGCTGACTAGATTCACCAGAGGGCAAGTAGTGGGGAATGGCTGAGGTGCTAACAACACAGCAGACAGTAGCAGGGATATCAGAGTATAAGGGCTCTAGTGGGGGGAGGGAGGCTATGGGAGGGTGCTACCTGGGAAGTGG
>NW_008342018.1:721272-727156 GCF_000622305.1 Nannospalax galili
GGAGCTTGTATTTAATCCTTAAAAATTTTAGGGTTACCTCTTCAGAGGGGAGAATGTTAGAGTACCCAAAAGTCCCATAAAAATAAGTAAATTTAAAAAAAAGAATGGAAAAAGAAAAAAAGTGATGGGGAGATATGGGAGGTGTTGGAAAGGAAGGGGTGGGCATGGATTTGATCAAAACACCTTATATACATGTATGATTCTCAATAAAGTTTTTGTAAATTTAAAAAATATAGTATATCAATACACCAGTAGACATTTATTTTGGATGTAGAACATTCAGTTTCCCTCATTTAATAAAATAGAAATCTAGAGTTGATTTTATTGAATGAAATGTAAAATTCTCATTTAAAAAAATCCATTAATTATAAGTGGAATATATTAAAATTGGATTTAGAAGTAATTTATGCTGTTTTTGACTTCTCTAGAAATTGACAGCTACAAGGACTCTTTATATTTTTTAACTTAATTAAATTTGTTCTTTGACGTTTTCATACTTGTACAAAATGCATTCTAATTACTTTCACGGCTCCTGACAACACCACAAATCACTTTTCTATATTCATGTTTTTTTTTTTTCATTTTGTTTGTGATACACTGAGTTTACCCAAGTCTGCCTGTGACTATGGATCTGGAACTATCCACTGGAGCTTGGTCAGATCGCCAGCGGATACACAACAGAAGACAGTGGCTCCCCACCTCTAAGAATCATTCAGCAGCCGATGTTCATCGGGGAGGGGTAGGGATCCATGATCCCTTTCCCTCATCCATCAGTGATTGTTGATGGGGCCAGGGTCATGCAGGCTCAGTGTAGGTAACCCAGCTGCTGAGAATTCAAGATTGCAATGACCTTGTCCTGCCCAGAAGATGACAGTTTGTAGCCCTTGCCCCTATCTTCTGGCTCTTACAGTTTTTCTGCCCCTCTACAGTGATGTTCCCTAAGCCTTAGAGGGCGTTATGTAGCTATCTTGTTAGAGAATAAAAATTATAATACTGAAATTTTGGGGTACTGGTTCATTATAAAATCCCTTTCAGGTAAATCTTGGCCTTTTATTACATATGAAGAAAACTGGTTCACATGGACATGAGACGTTTAAACATTTTAGTAATAACACAATGTCAAAGCAATGCATAGAATAGTGAGCAACATGCTTCTACCACTGAGCTTCTCCACTATGCTTAATTCTTTATTAATACAGCATTATGAGCTAAAGAAAACAGTATTTCTTACACTGTTTTACATTTGTTTGTGCCAGATGTTGGATTAATTTTCCATGATACCATGTGATAAGAACTAGCATATCTCCATTTACATAAGCAAGAAGAGACACAAAAGTGAAGCGACTGCCCTCAGCAGCATCAGAACCGTGACTCACATTCAGTAGAGTTCTCTTCCATACACTTGTAACCGATACAGCAACGGATTCTCAAAATGTGTTCCACCGAACTTTGGGTACTTTGAGAATTTCTAAGGATTTATTAAGTCTAAATTATTTGCATACTAACATTGCAATATCTTTAATCATGTTTTCTTCCTGACGCACTGCGATTGTACTGATCGTGTGAAAAAGCAGAAGCAGGTAAAACTGCGGGTTTCGTAGAATGGAACAAAGTAAACTAGTAGTCATGTTCATCCACACCATCTATATATACGAGGGAAATACAGTTCTTTAATACTACATGTGCTGATAAGGTAAAATATCTCTCAGTGGAAATCTTTTTGTTATTTCATTTGAATAAAGAGGAAGTATACATACAACATATCCCGAATGTTATGATAATAATTGTCCTACGAGGGGACAAATATTTGAATTGTTAATTGAAATGACTTTTTCTCATGAACTCTCTTTTTTTCCTACAAATGACTGTCAGGTAAAGTATCTGTATTGAGGTATTTGGGAGATATTTTCCCTAAAAATGAGTACTATAGCACTGTTATTACAAGGAAAATTATTGCATTATGTATTTGCCACTAATACAGTTTGAACTAGAGCTGGACTGCGCACAGAGTTTTCTAAGAATGGTAAAAATATTAATGAATGTGATACTTTTTACTCTCTAATGAAATAAAACTTGGATGGGAAGCATCAATAGTGTATCAATCGTTTCCAAATGCATAATGCACAATGCTGTGCAATTTTTATAGTAATATAGTTATTCATAATTCAAGACAAATCAATGGATTTTATTGTAGCAGTGAAGAAAATTAATTTGTATGACTTAAATTCCAAATTGACAATGATTTTTAATAAACCATCATTTGTTGAGTTTTAGTAGTTAAAAGTACGCACATTTATCTGAAAAAAATTAAGATATTCCTTTATTTATATTTGTGTATTTGCATAAGTTGGCATTTTTTTCATATATTTCAGTCAAAAAAGAATAATAGTGTGAGGTGTGGTGGCACACACCTTTAATCCCAGCACTTGGGAGGCAGCGGCTGGCAAATTTCTGTGAGACTGAGGCCAACTTGGTGCTATATGGAATTCCAGGCCAGCTGGGGCTATAGGGAGACCCTGCCTTAAAAAAATATATTAAAATCAAAATAGGAGACATAAGAATCCAAGTATCTTCTACTGAGTCAGTCATAAACATAGAAAATATCAAGAAATTACCATGGAAATACACACACCCCCACACACACCCACACACACACCCACACACAACCCACCACCACCGCTCCTCACTCCTGCACAGAAAAACACAAGCAAGATTGTTTTACTGGGATCACACTTTTAAAAACATATTATAATGATTCATAAATTGTTCCAAGGAGTCAACCATAAATAAACCTTTCTAAAACAAGGAAAAATTCCTCATTTCTTTTAGGAAATACAGCACTGATAACCATACCTTAAAAAAATAATAACAAAAAAAGAAAATGACCAGTTAGTTAAACTGATGAATATTGTTACACAATTTGAAAATATAATAATGGTGACTGGAATTAAATATCATACTAAGAAAACTAACTAAGAAAAGCTTACTAATTGTAAAGAGAAATTTTAAAAATATTTTATTTATTATTTTATTTTGTGTATAAGTGTATTGCTTGCATGTGTGTAAGTGCACCTGTGTCATGAAAGGCCCGTGGCAGTCAGAAGACAGCATCAGATCCCCTGGAACTGGAGCTACTGATGGTTGTTAACATCCATGTGGGTGCTGCGAATCAAACCCCAGTCCTCTGCAAGAGCAGTCAGTGCTCTTAACCACTGAGCCTTCTCTCCATTCCCAGGAGAAATTTTTAAATAAAGCATTTAAAATCTTAAAAAAATATAAGGAGAAAGCATAATTATCACCATAAAAGGTATGATTACTCTCAAAACTGATACGAAACATTTGGCATAATTTCAACTATTTCTGTGATTAGTAGCATTTTTCTGTAGGAGAGACAAAATTTTACCTCTGTCCTCTGGGAGTTTTTTGTTACCTATTTTCAGCCATTTTTAAAAATTAAACTGGCATAGGAAAGATCATGTGAAAAAAACCAAAAAACAACATTTCAGTCACTGTTACAAGCATTATGTGCAGGAGTCTTCATAAGGAAATAGAGATCCCCAAATACAGTAAGTGGAACACTAGCATGCTGAAATAGACAAAAAGTAGCTGGCCGGGAAATGTGATCATGCAAATGCATGCTGGAGTAGTATTCATTTACTTTCTCCTTTCTATGACCAAGCAGTTGATCAAGCAAATTGAGAGAGGCAGGGTTTATTGTGGCTCATAATT
This sequence comes from Nannospalax galili, assembly GCF_000622305.1. NCBI lineage: Eukaryota > Metazoa > Chordata > Mammalia > Rodentia > Spalacidae > Nannospalax > Nannospalax galili. Next base: position 725,002 of record NW_008342018.1, read on the forward strand.
TGAGGAGACATGGTCCTTCAGGAATGCATGGGCAAGGCAGAAGATGCTCCATGGCAGCAAAAGATGCTCCATGGCAGCAGAAGATGCTCCATGGCAGCAGGAATGTACCACTGGCCTTCTTCATCTCCTTACACCTTGGTGGAACAGGAAGCAGAAAGTGGACAGGAAGTGGTGTTAGGATATAAATCTTCAAGGCCCATATCCAATGACTCACTTCTTCCAGTGAGGATCAACCTCCCAAAGGTCCCACAGCCTTCTAATACAGGGCCACCTGCTGAGGACCAGTGATTCAAACTAGAAGGGGTAGTTAATTGAGTAAAGACTTTCAGATACCATTATCTCTGTAAACATCCCTCAGCATGTCTTCAAGAAAGACCCATTCTTCATCAGAATAATACTTTTCTTTTAGCACAAGGAGGACATGGTTCACATGAGAATCCTGTCTCCCGTTTTAAAAACAGAACATAGGTCAGAGTGATCTTGAAATTCTATTTTGTAAATGCTTTTAGTTCAAAATAATTCTATGGTAAAATGGCGTATTTTGGGCAGTGTGTTCTGATCTTCAGTATCAGTATCCATTTCCTTATCTTGATAATATGTCATGATTATATTAAAGAATGTTCTTACAACATTTAAGGATAATGGAATCCTTTCTCATTCTCTCTCTCTCTCTCTTTCTCTCTGTCTCTCTCTCCTTTTTATAGGGAGATTGAGACAGAAGAATAGACCAAATATATTAACACTTGGAGAATGAATTTCTAAAATTGTATATGGAACATTTTGTTACTTTTCTTGTTGACTTTTTTATTTTTGAAACTAACTCAAATTAGAAAAATGAGAAAAGCATATGTCTCAATCAAATGAAATCACATTAATGCTGTATAGAAAATGCAGTCTTTATGCAACATACTTTTTTGAAACTGAATTAGATATTAAAAACATCCAGAGAATGTATAAAAAATCTTACATATATTTTTCTCCCAAATTCACAGATTCCAGGTAATTTTAATTCCTTCCAGAAGAGGGGAGAAACTGGCAGGGACCACAGATGAGTTCAATCCACTGGGAGTGGCTTGAGTTGGTTAAATACTGAGGGAGGTTGAATGGATGAAAAGATAACAGGGACTAGCAAGGGGGAGGCTTAGTATCTGGCTTCTATGCTTACTTTTTTTAGGTCCACTATGACACTGGCATCTGGCTGGAGGCCAGCAGCGACTGCCCAACTTTGCATCAGTGAAGTCCACAGCAGTCATTCCAAGGCAGGTCCCAGGCACCGAGTTCTGTGAGGCCAGTTGTTACCACCTCAGATAAAATTCTCTGCTGTGGTGAGGTTTCAGGCACCGTTCTATGAACTGTGTGTAATCCACACAAAAATATTTTCTGCATTTCATTGTTGAGGAAACTGGGGCATGTAGTAAAAAGATTACCTACATAGATCACCACAGTCAAGCAATGTGGGCCCAAGTCCTAGTTCTGGAGCCTGCCACATTCCTTGACTCTGGTGGAGCCTTCTGATGCATCCTGACAGGTGGCCATCCTATGGTCAGCTTCACCCACTGTGACAGTGGGGGTAGGAAGGGGGATGCGGTTTGATAGAACCCCCTATGGAAACATAGCAGGTCAGAAGATTCATTGTTCTGGTTTCTAACTTGCTACAATGTAAATATTTTCCCACATGGGGAGAAAAGTTAGAATAAATTTGTAAATAAATGAAAAAAAAGAGTCATTTGTTGAATCTGTAACCCGGCTGTCACCATGCTGTATTTGGGACTTTGGGGCGGAAGTAGAATTAGATGATATCATGAGAGTGTGCCTTAATGCACTTAGTGTGTTCTTGCTCTCTCTGCCCTGAGGAGGTGATAGCTAACCAGAAAAAGACATTAGCCATCATCAAGACAAGCAAATGATATGTGCATGGCCAGAACCTTGACCTTAGTCTTTTCAGACTCCAGAGTCGAGAGAAGTAAATTTCTATTGTTTATGCCACCCAGTCTGTGGTATTTTGTTATGACAACTGAAGCTGAAAAAGATAAAAGATTTCTAAAGCACAGCCTTAGAAAGAAAAGCTGCTGTGTGGCGTTTCTGTGAATTATTATCCATTATTTCTTCAGGTTTTTTGCTTTTCTTTTTCCTTCCCTCCCTTCCTCCTTCCCTC
>NW_008342018.1:727172-733952 GCF_000622305.1 Nannospalax galili
TCTTTTGTTTTAACTAGAACTTGAAGCATTTCTTTTGAGAAGATAAATAAAAAATGGGAGAACAAAAGAGAACATAAAAAATTATGTATTAATTTGAAATCTTTGTTTATTTTTAAAGAAAAACCGAGTTTCATGTATCCCAAGCTGGCCTCAAACTCAACCTTGAACTTCAAGGTTGTCCTGTCCCACCTCTTTAAGTGTTGAGTGCTGGGATTACAGGCATGTGCTACTATATGGTTTATGTGGTGCTGGCGATGGAACCCAGAGTTTTGTGCATCCTAGGCAAGCACCCTGCAACTGACCTGCATCTCCAGCAGTCCATTAATCTTTCTGATACTGAAATACTGCTACAGTATATCCAGTTCAGCTACCTCTGCTTAGCAATGAAGGATTTGAATTCAAGTAGGATTTTTTTCTATATTAAAGTCAAATATTGTTATGCCTTCCCAAATGCTATTTTTCTTTTCTACCTTCATACACATTCATTATTAAGTTATTATTACTGAAGGGGAAATGTAGATATTAAGTGAATAGCTTCAAATTTGCAGGTGAAGGATATGTTCATGAAAGTTTTGCTAAAATAAATGTTTTGTAATTCTTGAATTTTAGGATTTCAGTGTTTACTGATGCCTTGGGGAGAATCTCTCTCACCTATGTGAGTAAGGAGCTGACACAGGTTTAGACAATTCCAAATGAGTGCACCTATGACCCTCTATATATTTCATGAAGGTGCTTTTATTTCATGACTTTGATTTTTTTGTAAATGTTTTATTGAATTTTTATGTATTTCATGCAGAACATCCTTATCAATCTTAATCATCTTTATATCCCCTACCCCATTGCCATTGGCACCCTCCCATAGTCCCTCCACTGTAATTCACACCCTCTGTCATTTGTGTTCAGGCCTCGCATGTCAAGTGAGTGTCTCCAGATAACCCTCAGTGCAAGTTCATCCACTAGGCCTAGTCAGCTGATTTAGAGTCCCTACCTTTAAGAAGACCAGTTCTTTTTCACCTATTAGTAATCAGCTGCCAATAATTCTTCAACAAAGATTGGGGCCTGCTGCCCATTTCCATAGTTCTGTGCTGGGATTTTGTCTGTTTGAGTTCGTGTAGGTCTTGTGCATGCTGACACCATTGCTGTAGGTTCATATGAGCATAGTCTCAGGAACTTGTAGGACTCTATTTCCATATGATCATGCACCTCCTTCCTGGCTCTTACAATCTTCCTTCCCCCTCTTCTGCAATAGTCCTCGAGTCCTTGGTCGGTGGTGTTTAATATAGGAGTCCTGTCCAAAAACCCATATTCTTCAGACTCTTACTCTCTATGCTTTAGCCATTTGTGACCTTTTGTGTTCCTGGCCCTCTGTTGCATGAAGGAGTTTCATTAATGAGAATTAAGAATTATCCCTTGTTCTATATTCTGTTTGCTTTAGGTATAGAGGATGCACTGTAGATGTACCACTTAGGCTTGGGCAATTCACATACAATGTCTGTGTGTGACCAGTTGTGGAAATTGTAATAGTCTCTGACTGGCACAAAATAAGAATTTTTTTGGTGAGTGGTGACTGGGATACTTGTCTTTAAATATAGAGATTCATGTTTTGCACATATAAGAAATTACATTAGTCTAGACATGTGACAGACTTGGGGTTTTCTCTATGATCTCTGACCTCTCCAGGCATGTATATTTAGCTATGTTTATAGTACCACACATGAGTTTCCTCCCATTGAATGAACTTTTAGTCCAATTAGAGAGCTGTTGGTTACCCTCAAGATAAAAGTGCCATTACTGCACCAATGTTGTTTGCTATGCAGGTTATTGGTGTGGTTATTAAGTCTTAAAGCTGATGTTGGACCATCGATTGATGTTCTCCCTTAACAGCTTGCATTGTGCTCTCCAAAGCTATGAGAGCTAGCCTTCAGGGGAGGAGGCTTCTAGGTCAGTTGCAGCTCCATTGCTCCAAATCCTGTGTCTGAAGTATTTCTTGTCTTCAGTGATAAGGTCTTACTTTCAAGTTCCGAGAGGCAACCAAACACTGTGGCAAGAACCTGTGTAATTTTGGGAGTCTCTTGGACTACTTGCCCACAACTCAGAGGAAGATTTTTCCTGTCTGGCACTATTTCTTGTATGTGGCCTTCAGCTATACACATGGACTCATGTATTGTATGTGTAATTTGTCAGTAGACTGTTGAACTAATATGACTTTGTATTTTTGTTTAGCAGTTGCTGCAGCATTTATCACACCCATGATTTATCATTTCTATCCATTTTTAGCATCACTTTGCACATTTGCAGGATAGAGTGACAAAATCATAAAATGGGTTATTGCATACCTTAAATAACAAATCCAACATCAAAATGCAGGATTTATTTTGTAAACTAAAGTAAAAACATAACCATATTTATCATTTTCCTCTCAAAAGTATGGGGTCTATATGTTCTTTTCTGGAAAGACAGGAAATGTGACATTTGCATTTTCATATCTGGTGTGGTCTCTACAACAAACAAATGTAAAGCAAGGTTAACAAGCAAAAATTCATCTTTACATTTATGTTGTAATTTAGGTCTGGTATTTGAGTCAAGATTCTCCTATTTTGCTCAGCTACAATGATGACTTTATTCATTGTAGAGCAAGCAAATGCAATATTATTGCAATCAGAGAATCACAGGAATAAGAAAGTATTGATTTTATTTTCTTAACTTCTCATGAAAACCTTTGCAACAAGTCAGTGCTGATTTGGAGTTTCTAAAGTTGATAGTGGTAGAATGTAAACATTTTGCTTTCTCAAAGCTATGACTATTTTTCCTCACCCAATTTGAGAAGGAGGTTTCAGAGAAAGAGAGGTAGGCAATAAAACCTTAGTCTTTTTGCAGCTGTTCATAGAGCCTGTGGGCTATTTCAGTTGCTTATATAGTAGCTGTAACAAAAGATTTTGCCTAAAGGCAAATGCCCACAGAAGCTATTTTTCCTTGACTTGCCTGGCAGCTCTGCTCCAGGCTAAACTTATGGTGTTATCTTACTTTTCAAATCCCTGTTTTCAACAATTTTATTTGAATGTAAAATCAAATTTCAGGTTACTTATATTGTAAACATTCATATACATATCAACATCACTAATGGGTCCCTACACCTCTGCCTATCAAAATCTTGAATGATCTTATAAAATCTAATTCCATAGTGATGAAGTAGTATAAGACCATACAGACTTCATCACCATTAATGTCTGTTTACTGGAAAATTCTGAAGAGCAAGGAGAAAAGCAAGTGTTTTATAATGTTTAAAGGACTGACATCTGAGATTGACTGAGGCTTACAGTAATAATTAAAATCTCTAATGGAACATGAAGCCATCCTTTGAATTTGGTAGGAAGAAATGACCTGATGTCTTAACAAAGATGAATAAAATGATGAATTGGGTAAATACAATTGTACACAAGGAAGAGGAAGATAGCAAATAGAATGAGATAAAACAAAACTGGGGTTGGAGATGTGGTTCAGAGACTCAGAGTGTTGCTGCTATTGCAGAGGACCTGAGTTCAATTCACAGCACCCACATCAGGTGCCCACAATCACTAGTAACTCTTTCTTCAGGGAATATGACACCCCTTCTGGCCTCTGCAGCTCTTGCATGTATATTTGTACACAGGCACACACATAAACACACCCATACATATAAATTAAAAAATATATAAAATATTTTTTAATTGACTACTATGCCATATTCTGGTAGTGAAACTCAAAATTGACATCATGACTGAAAAGACGGCTGCATCTTAATGATCATATTTCTGTATCATAAATATAATAGTCTCATGGATATTAAAAATAGCACTTTATGTCTTTACCAATTACTGTGTGAAACAATGTGGTATACAGACTCAAAGCCCAGCTAATTCCCTTCAGGGTTGCCAAAGTGAACATTAGAAGTCCTCAAAGATGCAAAGCAGGCAGACCGAACTCCATCACAGATTGCAGTCTAAGTAGACATGGTGATGCCATGTGCAGATCACATCTATCCCATGTTCTGTGATGCCATGAAGAAATGCAATATTTTTATGGATTGTGTCACACTTAAAATAGTACTCTATCAGTTTTGTTTCATCCTTGCTCAGTTAAGATCTCCATACACTTTTGATGCTTTGTAGATTCTTTTCCTGTAATTTTTTTTGAGGTGTTCCTAATTATTTTGAATTTTTAAAGGGATTCTCATCTTGTTTTTATTACCAAGACACAGTATTCTTTCTTTATGTACTTATAAATGTGTAGGAAGAACTTTAAGTTATAAAATCAAAACCAAATACGACAATGTATATGCATTTGTATTTTTAAATGTATATTGTGATTTATAGATACTTAGAACACATGGATTTAATGTACATATATGCAAGTATTCATTGTACATTATATGTTTTACCACAAAATTGATATTAAGTGAGCTCAGGAAGGTAGGGATCCCACAGGGGACTAGTACCTATAAGGAGATAAAGAAATTAGAGGATATCTTTCTGCCAGTCATCTGTGTACCCAGTGCAAAAATCCTCAAGCCAAGAAGAGAGCCTTCAGCAGATTTCAACTCTTTTGGGAACCTGATAATACACTTCTATCTACCAGAAGCCATCCATTCTGTACTTTTATATGAGAGCATAGGCTAAAAGCTGTGTCTAGGTTTATCTACTGAAAATATTATATTTAAATATTTTATGACATCTTCTAGTGGAAAATCAACATCTGAATCTGATAAATTGAAAGAGGCATAAAGTGAAATTTTCTTTTCTACATAAAAGTCAACATTCAGAAACATTTCTTCAAGGAGAAAATATTTTCTAACTTTATAGATGATACGGATTATTAGACAAACTAGAGAGGCAACTCATTCAACAGAATAGCTAAAGCCTAGATGACTAATAAAAAATGAGGAATGGATCTGAGTGAGCAGTTTGCATAGCAGACACACTAATGGCCAATACCTGCATTAAAACATGCTCTAGAGCTGGGCGTGGTGGCGCATGCCTTTAATCCTAGAACTTGGGAGGCAGAGGCAGGCGGATCTTTGTGAGTTCCAGGCCAGCCTGGTCTACATAGTGAGTTCCAGGATAGCTGGGGCTACAAGGAGACCCTGTCTCAAAAAAAGACCAAAAAAAAAAAAAATGCTCTAGCAAGGTGTAGTGGTCCATGTCTGTGATCCTGACACTTAAGAGGTTGAGGCAGGGAAATCAAAAGTTCAAGGTCATTCTTAGCTATGCAGAGAATTTGAGACCAGCCTGAATGAAATTAATGTTTACATAAATGAGCAAGCTCAGTTTCACCAATCATTAAGGAATTATACATCAAACCACAATGAAGTATTGCTTCATACCTCTCAGAAATGCCATAATTAAGAAAAACAAAAGACAAGTGTTGATGAAGATGCGGAGGTAAGGAAACCCTTGTGTGGTACTGGTAGACATAATATAACCATGATAACAAATAATATTAAAGTTCTTAAGATTTTAAAAAATGGAACTACCATATGACAGCCCCAGCTCTGTATGTATATCTAAAGGAGATGGCAGCAGGACGCTGAAGTGTTGTCTGCACTCCCTTGTTCATCCCATTGTTATTCAGAATATTCAAGTACTGAGCCAACCTAATTGTCTAATGACTGATGACTAAATCAAGAAGGTGTGATATAGACAAACAATGGATTCTTATCCATACTTGAAGAGGAAATCTTGCCAGTTGTGACAACCTAGATGTACTAAAGGGAAATTTTATTATGGGGAGTAGGCCAGACACAGAGATATACTATACAATATCTCTTCTATGTGGAATCAAAAAGTAGAAATCGAGTGGAAAAATTGTGGCTACCAGTAGCTGAGGTTGAATACACAAAGTTTTAACTATGCAAAATACAGAAGTTCTGAAGAACTGTTCAGAATATTACTAACGATATTATATAACTAAGATGATCAACAAAATCCTGTTACGATTGAACTAGCAGTGTAGCTGAGGCTAAACTTGAACTCCCAATCTTCCTGTCTCAAATTCCCAAGTTCTGAGATTATAGGCATGGGCCTCCACTTCTGACTGCTGGAGAATTTTTAAATATAAATATTTGTGGTGTTTCTATGCCACATTACAGTCATACATGATGAAATAACTGCTTTACTCAGCATTAGTTTTAAGAGTGGATCTGAACTCAGAGTTTGTTCCTTCAGATGTCTCACCAAACTGTGTCTCTGAGCTAGGCCTCATCTATGCTTTTATTTGATTTCTCCAACATGAATTGAGGCACAACAAGCCTACATCTACCCTTTTCAGAGAATATTGCCCTCTGCACACTAGGCCTAAAATATCTCATATACATAGTGTCAAGCCCATCTCAAATAGTCTCATTGTTTTGAAAGAGAATATCAGGCCTTTTCCAGCACTTTTTTATACTCATTCAAACACACCCACATTCATTCACTATCTTGGGTAGAGGGCAAAGTGGGGTCCTGAGGGATCAAGATCAGGTGCCCAAGTCATAAGAGCTCATGGTTCAAAAGCTTGTTTGCATAATAAACGGTAATGTTTGGGTGCAAGTTTGAGTAAAAGTCATTAGCCCAGATTCTGTCCATACTGTAAGCCATTCCTACAGATGTTGCCTATTTGCATGTCTTCTATGCAGAATTGTTTATATCTATCTATCTATCTATCTATCTATCTATCTATCTATCTGTCTGTCTATCTATCATCTATCTATCTATCTATCATCTATCATCTGTCAATTGATATATATATATATTAATGATCATA
>NW_008342018.1:735527-740831 GCF_000622305.1 Nannospalax galili
ATATAAATATAAATATATTAAACTGGATAATTTGGGAGGGCATGTGTATGTTCATGGTTTTGATGGTGGCAATGGTTTCACATTATACTTGTTACCAGATTCATTGAGTAATATTAATTAGCTACAGCTTTTAATCTGTCAGCTGCACCTCAATGGGTTTTCACAGTTTTACATTACATTTTTGTGTTAACATACAAAGTGGTGAGTCTTATCATGCCATTTTCACACCCATGCAACATTATATATTTTTTACATTCCCTTAATAGGAGAATTTTAAAAAGCAAAATTGTGACCAACTATAGAAATGATCCCTGAAAGTAAAGCAAAATTGTAGCCAGGCATGGTGGCATACACCTTTGATCCCAGCACTAGGGAGGCAGAGGCAGGTGGATCTCTGTGAGTTCGAGGCAAGCCTGGTCTACATAGCGAGTTCCAGGTCAGCTGGGGCTATAGGGAGACCTGTCTCAAAAAGATAAAAAAAAAAAGTTACAAAAAGCAAAGGTGTAATATCGATGTATTTTACAAAAGAGCTAATAGTTTATACTTAATTTATTGGAGCTTTTTAAAAAATCGATTATTAGCTAATTGGCAAGCAGACTATTCTGTTATATTACTTGTCTGGTCTCTTGTTTGTTCTTTATTATTTTTAACGCTTTCACTTTATGAAACCTGCATAGCATTCACTATTTGCCTGACTTCTTTCTATGTCCATCATAAATATTGATTTATTTTTAGTAATAATGTTTTGAAATACATGCTATTATTGTCCACAATTTTAGATGAGGAAATTTAAGTATTAAAAACTAAAGTAACTAGCCCAAGAACTCATATCTAGTTATTTGTTTAGGAATTAAGATAGCCATACTGATTGAGTTCCGACTTTGATTCTTCAATGGCATAGAAAATAATCTTCAAAACTTAATTAGCACTAACAAATAATTTCAATAAAATTGTAAGATACAAAATTAACACACAAAAATCAGTTCCATTTCCATATTTAACCATGAACAATCTGGCAGTGAAACTTAAAAATTCATTTGAAATACCTTCCAAAAATATTTTAGTAATAAATTTATTCAATGGGGTGCAAGATTTGCCCAATAAAACTTAGAAAAGATTGCTGAAAGAAATCAAGAAAGATCTAAGTAAATAGACAGAAATGATTTACTGGGTTGGAAAATTAATGTTTTTAAAATGACAGTTTCCTTAAAATGATTTACCTGTTCAATGCCTATAAAATTCAGAGAGTGGTTTATTCAATTTTGTATAATGGGAAATATAATTTTAAGTTTTGTAGGTATTGCAAAGTGTCACTTATAGCCAAAACTATTTTGAAAAATATCAGAATAGGTTTGCTCAGAACTTTAAAAATCAAATCTTGTACAAAGCTACAATAATCACATATTTACAGCAGTTTGGTACTATAATTAGGCTAAAACTATAGGCCAATGGGATAGAATTAAAAGCTGAGTAATTAATTATATGCCCACATCCCTGGTCAAACGATTATCGATAAGTTTGTTAAGAATGTTCAGTGAGAAATAATCGTCTCTTTAAAAATTGTCCTTGGGTAATGATGGCTTCATAAGCAAAAGAATGGAATGAGACCCCTACCTCACACCATTTGAAAATGAAAAATGCCAGGAATGCTTAAATGCTACCATGAGTGGGGTAAAATTATGTAACTCTTAGAAGAAAGCATATGGATACATCACATTACTTTGGACTTTCTGATGAACTTATAGATGTAATATAAAATGACTAGAGATACAACTCTGTGGTAAAGCATTTGCCTAACATGTTAAAGTCCTGGATTTGAATGACAAATATAAATTTTCTGTATATATGTACCAATAACAAATAACTCAGGGGACTGAGAGAAAGTCAGGGACATGGGAGGAAATGGAACAGGGAGAGGGAGAGATAGAAATAATGTTACATACATACAATAATGTCATATATACAATACTCATGTATGACATTTTCAGAAATCTAAAAATAAATAAATAAAACACCAAAAATATGTCCATGAAAGAAAAATACTAAGCATTAATCAAAATTCAAAGCTTCATGTGATAAAGAACACTACCAATAACATATATAGATACCCTAGCTAATTAGTGAAAACATTTACAAATCACATGTCAATTAAGTTTCAAGTGTTCAGAACATGTATAATATTCTTACAACTTAAAACACAAGAATCCTATTCAAAAAGTAGGCAAAGTTCTAGGGTACACCATACTGCAAAGTAGATTTGTAAATTGTCAACATAGATATAAAAATGCTTGATATTGTTAACCAATATGTAAATGCAAATCAAAACCATAATGAAATGCCACTTTACACCTCTTAGCATGGACTAATTGAAAAGAAAATGAAAAACGTCCAAGTGTTGACAAAGAGGTAGAGATTGGAACCTTCCTGCATTGTTGAGATTATAAAGTGAGCGGCCACTGTTACTATTCGGTAATTCCTCAAACCTTATATACAGAATTACCATATGACAGACCAGAAAGGAGAAAGAAGATCTCTTATGAATATGTGGCCTTTTCATTAATATATGCTGTATGAGGATAAACTTTGAACAGATGTGATAAGTGGAAGAAGTTCAACACAAAATATAGCATTCTCATCTATATGAAATACCTGAAGTACAGTAATTAAAGCCAATCAGCATCTGTCAGGGGCTGTGCAGATGGATTATTGGGAGCTACTGACTCCCAATAACGGGAGGTCTCCATTGGGAATGATGAAAATGAACTGCAACTAGAGAGAGGTGAGTACACAACACTGGGAAGAAATCCAGTGGCATTGAATTGACCCCTGGAGTACCAAACCCAGGGCAGCCTACTTTGAAGTCCTTCAAGCTGAACATTCACAAAGGATATTCCATTTTACTTGGGTAGCTTCCTGAGCTTTCTTGCCATGGGTTTTCACCTTACCCTGAATCCCAGTCAGGATACTTAAACTTCTTTCCCAGCTCATAATCTAGCATACCTCTCTCTGTATAATCAGAATTATTTTATGTCATCTCCTGACTTTCTTGTTCAGCCAAACATTGCAACTTCAATCAAGGATGCTTGGAATTATCCTTTCAAAAAGTGATAATGAACCTGTGATTCTTTGTGCTCCTCTCATTCTTGTATAGATATAGAAAGACAGTTTTCGCTTTATCTCCTCTTCATTTCTTCAGCTCAAAAGGTTTTGCAGCAATCTTACTTTCTCCATGATGTCTTCATTTTAAATACAGTGTATCAGTTTTATACACATAAAAACTCAGAACTTCCTTTATCTTTTTCAGTTTCTTGTCCTGGTGAATTGAATTCAGAAATGTGCAGTTACCTTTGATTTTTTTTTTAATAGAAATCGCATAGGTCTTGATGTATCTTATAAACCAATAAGAACATACAGTAATTAAAAGACAAAATCAACTTGCTGTGAAAATAAAGGCTGAAGATATTAAAGTAATTCTATTATTTTTAAAATAATTTATTGAGAATTTCATACACGCATATAAGGTGTTTTGATCAAATCCATGCCCACTCCCTCTCCTCCAAGTCCTCCCATATCTACCTATCACTTTTTTTCCGATAATTTTATGTACTCTTTCTTCTTTTACTTTTTTATGGGGCTTTTAGCTACTCTAACATTCCCCCCTCTGAAGAGGTAATCCTAAAATCTTTTAAGGATTAGACAAGAGCTCCCAAATACTTTAAAAAATTTTGGCCTTTGGAACAGAATATGTTGCTAAGAGGCCCAAGGACATTGTGAATTTTAGCCAAGAAACTGGCTACTTTTCTTTGGGGTCTTTTTACCTTAACTGCCTAGACGATTCCTACTTCCTATTCTTATCACACCATCCTCTGAAGAGGTTATCTAAATTGCCAATAGGGAATCAGGATGCAAATTGCTCTGGCTTCTTCCATGCTGAACAGGGACACAGAGTGAGGTAACTGGGTCTATCAGTGGGTCTATCTAAAAGACTCCCAAATTGCATAATTCTTATCTCTAGGGGGAAAAGAAAGTCCTTCAATTTTGACTAGGAGATGTGAAGGAGAAGTAAAGGCAATAGTGATTAGCATTATAAGTTCTAGACAGAGAACTAGAAAAAAAGTCAGAATGGGGCAATTTTCAAATGTTCATATGAGAGTCCACTGGAATTTCTTCACAAGGGCTTCCAAAAGCATCCCTCTATTGGCTTCTTACTCATTTTTCTTTTGTCTGCCAAGGCTGGTCTCTGGAGTGATGAATTCAGGATTTGTTTTCAGGCATTTTGATAGCTGTTAGAGTGTTTAGAATCAGTGTCAGTTCCTTCTCAAAGGCTTCTAGATAGGGGGAGAAAAATGTATCCATCATTTTAGAACAATAACTGGTTATCTCCCTTAGCTACAGGTGGACACTACAGTACTGCAGACCAAGATTTGAAATCTTACACCTAAGCAGCACTTTCATCAATGAGAAAACATTGTCTAACTATTTATATGGACTTAAGCCTAATGTCTGGGAAGTGTAATTACTTGAACTCTTAAAGAAATATACTGATCACTTTAATCTATGGTTATATTTTTCTTTTGGGTGTTTAAGAATATATAGTTGGCCCAAATAAATCAATTTATTTTTGCTCTTCAGATCATTGGATGATCTGTTCCTCAGGGGTCACATGGGCTTGGGAGGATCTCCTGGCTCATTTCTTTTACCAGTTCCATCTATGTGAAGATAAGTCAAAGGTCCTGCTCAATCATGTCTGGCTTCACTTGGAAGCATGGAAGAGATGTTTCCTCTGAGTTGACCCTCCTCTTTGTAGACTGGACACTGGTTCAAGTCCATCTCCTGTGGTCTCCATATCCTCCTCAAACAAGAGGACAGGTGACTCACCAGAGTTACAGGACATTTTGAGAGATGTTCCATAGTCCCCTGGAACTTAGTCGACCTCAGAGGGTAAGGGGAAAAAAAACTGTCCTTTAAGTCCCTCTGACTAGATTAGTATAGGCTTCAAAGTATGGCTGTTAAACATCCAATATGGTTAGTTCCACTAGTCTGGTACTTTTAATTACCATGTGCGATGTAGATAAAGCTTGGGTAAAAAAACAAATATTCTAAGATAAACCTTGACTGGATGTATATTTTGTTCCTTAAAGTAGTTGATTAAACTATGACCTTAGAAATTTTTTTTTATGTGTATATTATTTTTGTCTCATCCTTTATATATCATAACAAACCTACACAGACCTTTATCACTTGCTTAGGCTTTCTCATTTTTTCTATTTTAGAAAAATATCTCCATTCCCATGACTTTTAACA
>NW_008342018.1:741022-767853 GCF_000622305.1 Nannospalax galili
ATTGTCACTTAAGTATCTAAAGCTATTTTCCTTTGCGTTCTTCCAGAATGATTTGTTCTTATTCTTTACCTTAATTTGAGGGACTTCAAGAAGATACTTGTTTTTTTTTTTTTTCATACAGAAGAATTCATTCCAAAGCCATTGACATTGAGACGTTTTCACATGCATTTCTAATCTGTATATAATGACTATCACTGGTCACAGTCGCCCACCTTCTGAGCTCCTCGGCATCTGAGCATGAATACAAACTCGTCAGATAGACAGCCTTCCTCTCCCACTAGAGGCTCCATACTCTGCCATCCCTGTCACTGTCCACTGTGTTGTCAGCACCCTCATCCATTCCCCCTGTCTGCCCTTCTGGTAAATCTAGTCAGCCAGAGGTCCCTGTTCCAGGAGGGTCAGCTGTTCCTCATCTACGGCAATCCCTTGTCAGTATTCCTTTGGATAGAATTGGGGTCTGCTGTTCAAGAAATTTTAAGATTATGTGTATATTATTTTTGTCTCATCCTCTATATATTATAACAAACCTACACGGACCTTCATCACTTGCTTAGGCTTTCTCATTTTTTCCTGTCTGTTTTGGAATATATAGTAATTCTATTCTTTTCCAAATTCTCCAGGCTCACATTTTGTCCATAGATGACATTATCAAGTATCATTATTTGGTAAGAAATATAATGCTATACCAAACTCAGATAATTCTTTGTTAAATTATGTTAAGTATATACCAATAATATCCTAATTTGTTCTTACATATATTATATAAATACAAAGAGAAGAACAACCTATGTATTAAATAAAAACTATAACATGGCAAACCTTTGTAGTAGTCAAAGCATATTTTATTATTCTTATATAGTTCAGATTTAAGAAAACTAGATTTTGATTGTCTTTCTTGATTGCATGGAAATTGCTCATTTGTTCACATTATGGTCCCATTTCTAAGATAATATAACATTTTCTAAATTATTTTGCAACATCTCACACTTACTTCTAAGAGTTCCTTTGACTTTGGCTACCTACTTGGGCCACTGGAATAGTGCCCTGAATATTATTCGAATTTAGTCCATTTAGACAATTTGTGCAGTTTTAGGATATTTGTGTTGTGGGGAAGATGAATATGTTTTTAAGGAGTGATATAACAGAATATGAAATCTAGAGATAGTTTATCTTCTACTATGTATTGCTATGTGTCAAAATATTTAAAGGTTCTATGATTTAAAAATAATAGCTATTAGCCTGGCATGGTGGCACATGCCTGTGGTCCCAGCACCTGGGAGGCAGAGGCAGGTGGATCTCTGTGAGTTCAAAGCCAGCCTGGTCTACATAGTGAGTTCCAGGCCAGCTGGGGCTACAGGGAGACGCTGTTTCAAAAACAGAAACAAAACAAACAAACAAACAAAAAATATCTATTATCCTACAACTCAGCCTTTCTGGGTGCACTTGTAGCTCATCTTAGTGTCTTTTGCTCATTGGTCACTTTTGAGATTTAGTCAAGTTCTTGACTGGTGCTGCCATCCATCCTGCAGGCCCTGGGGAAGGCATGGATCCCATTTACAAGCACAGTCCTGAGGAGGTGTACAGGCTTGTATCACTCACCCTTGCAGAGCTTCAGGAGGAGACTCCTGGTTTCAGGTAAAGGAAGCAGAAAGAACTGGAGCCTAAGCTGAAGTGACAACGTTGCCCAGTGTTAGAAGTGGCAGGCTAGCGCTTTTGCTTTATTATTTCTTTTAGAAGGAACTGGATCACAGAAGGGAGGAGTATTGCAGGTAGGCAGATAGGTAGGGATCACTATTCCGCATCTTGGGGTCTGCTCTTAGAGCCACTGTCAGTATATATTTAATTATGTTGAGCTGAGTTCATAAATATAACTAAATATGAACATATCTACACAGTTCAAAATAAAGATTATATGAGTTTACATGATTCTACAAAAGTAATAAGTGCAAAATATATACAACTTTTTAATTTTTTAGTTGTTATATTATGTTGTTATTTTACTTTTTGTGTTATGTCTGTTCTTGAGATATGGTAACTTTGCTTTGAGCATTAAACTTAATTAAGAATCTACTTTAAATATCAGTTTATTTTAAACAATTCAAGATGATTTCCCATATGATGTAAAACTCAGCTTCTCTGCCTGTGTTCTATTTAAAATTGTTTCCATGTATGTTTTGATATAAACATTATTCTAACCATTTCTGCTTTCAGGTTATTTGACAATTATTATCAAATATGGGTCAACATACACATAGAAATACCTCACACTAACAAACCAAAATTAATACAGGAGAAGACTATACCACATTTACTTTTCAACAATAGCACACCTTCACGTTACATGTTACACATCTAGCTAAAAGAATGACTAAGTCTCTTAAGAAAATATAAACCACTTACTACTAAGTACTGTGATTTTATCTAGAATGCGGAGATCAATTTTGTTTCCTACATGTCTGACACCGAGTCAGCTGTATGCTGGGCAATTAATATTCATATCTTAAAAACCATATGTTGATTTCATCCATGTTTTGAGCAGTATAGAATACACAAGGCAAATAGAAGAAATGGCACTTATATTAGTTTCCTTTTCTTAGCACCAAAAATTTGTACTCATTAAACAGTGATTAGGAAGAATGCCTGCATGCAGGTATGGGGGTGCAGATCCCAAATTCCAATGTCTGGAATAAAAGAGGCGGGAAGATCATGATTTCGACGTCATCCATGGTAACATAGCAAATGTGAAGACACCTAGGGCAAAACCAGCAAACAAAAAGCAAAATCAGCTGTCACAAAGACCAAACAAAATAAATTAAATTAAATTAAAGAGAATTATACCTAGTACCTAACTCATATTTTAATTAGTTTTAAAGTTTAAATTAAAAGTGACTTCAAGTTTTAATTAATTTTCTTAATAAATTTATATTGTCTGTTCACTTAAAATAGTTAAATGTACAACAGTAAAACTCAAAGAAACTTTGTATTTTGAAAACAAATCTCAGATAAATTAATAACGTCATGTGTGATGTTGCCTTCTAATTACAATGTATGTTAATGCACATATATTTATATATCTGTGTGAACTTTAAGAGGAGAGATACATATTTCTTAACTGAAAATAGTTTTGAAACTACTTATATAATTTCAGTTCTAAATACAATTACAGTATATTCGTTATTACATTAAAAGTAATATAACATTTCAACTTAAAATTTCAAAATTTTCAAAACATATATTTTACCTCCATCTACTTTCCTCCCTTCATCTTCCTTATCATAACTATTGCATTAATGTAAAATTTGAAAAGTAGGTTTTAATCAGAAATTATATAATATTCTCCATTATTTATTCTTTTGTTACATAAAGTCTGTTTACAAGAGCCAAAATCCGCATTCACTAAGTAGATCATAGACTATGATCAACTTGATATTACAATTTGCAAATATGACACAACAAATGCAAATTAATCATGACCCACTGCATTAACAGAATAAAAAGCAAAATAATTATATGAGCATCCATACATATAATGAAGGCATTTGACAAAATTCAACACAATTTCATGCTAGAAATTCAGCAAATTAGATTTAGAAGGAATGTACAGCAACATTTCTGCCTGCTTCTAGCACAATAAGGGTAAAAAGCTGAAGCTTTTTCTCTAAAACCAGAAACGAAACGAGGATGTGCTCCCTCACAACTTCTAGTAAAGTTGTGCTACCAGAGCTATTGAACACATAGCTGTAATCCTAGGATGTGTGAGGTGGAAGAAGGGTGATCCTGACTTTGAGGCCAGCTTGAGCTACATAGTGAGACCCTGTATCAAAGCAAAACAACAACAAAAGAAATGGCAAGCATACTAATCATAAAAGAACTAAGATTGTCTCTCTTTGTAAGTGATATGGTCGTATATATAGAAAACCCTAAAGACAAGACACACAGAGATGGGTATATGTGCCAGCTCACACAGAGGAGCCTGTCACATCCGGTACAGCTGATAAATTTAGTAAAATTGCAGACCAAAGTATCAACATAAAATAATAGTTGTGCTGGTGGTCACAGGGGTACAGGCTATAATCATTGTATCTGGGATGCTGAGGCTAAAGGGAATGCAAGTTTAAATGTTCCTTGGATTACAGAATGAGTTTAAGACCAGCATGCATAAAACCCTGTGTTCAGTTCCCAGTACTTAAATAATAATTAAATCACTTAAAAACATGCTTTTATATACTAATGAAGTAATCAAAAAGTACTTATCTACTCTTTTCATTATTCTGCTTCCTGCAGTCACATCTGGATGCATACTCAAATATAAGGGTTTGGTGCTGGGATCCACATATGGGGGAGAACATATGTCATTTGGTTTTCTGTGTCTGTGTTACTTCACTTAGTATAACAGTTTTGAGTTTCATCCATTTACCTGTGCATTTCATGATTTCGTCTTTCTTTACCAATGAGCAGAACTCCATTGTATAAATGTACCACATTTTCATCATCCATTTGTCAGTTGAGGGACACACTTAGGTTGCTTCCATATTTTAGCTATTGTGAAAAGCACACCACCAAATATGAATGTACAAGTGTCTCTGCAATAATATGAGTCCTTTGGCTATATGCCAATAAGTAGTATTACCAGGTCATATGGTAGGTTCAATTTTAGTTTTCAAGAGATTTCCATACTGTTTTCCATAGGGTTTGCAAGAGTTTGCAATCCCACCAGAAGTCGATGAGCCTTTCCCACATCCTCTCCAGCATTTGGTATCATTTGTTCTCTCTTGATCTTAGCTAGTCTGCCTGGGGTAAATGAAATCTTAAAGTGGTTTTAATTTGCTTTTCCCTAATTACTAATGAAGTTGAACAGCTTTCAAGATGTATCTTAGCCATCTTTATTTCTTCTTTTGAGAACTCTCTGTTATTATATGTGCGTATATATACAGATGTAACTGTGGGAACAAAAATAATGAAAAGGAACCAGGGAGGTAAAGAAAGAACCTGAGAGAGAAGAACAGTAAGAGACAGGTGTTACTAAGAGAGAAATGGATAAAAATGGGGTTACTTAAATGAGAGAGAGAAGGAGGGTATACAAGGAACCTTTGGGATAAAGGAAAAGAAGGAGCTCAGAGAGGAGGGACCATAGGAGACTGGTATTATCAAGGGAGAAATGGGGAAAATGAGGACACTTGAAATGGGGAAACCATGGTGAAAGGGGGAGAGAGAGAGAGAGAGAGAGAGAGAGAGAGAGAGAGAGAGAAATGATGCCTATCTAGCTTTTAAAAAATCATAAGGAATCATGTTAGTCCAAAAACCTAATGACAAATTACACATACAATATCTCAACATGAGTTCATGTGTATAGCTAAAGGCTACATAACAAGAATCAGTGCCAGACAGGAGAAATCATCCTTTGAGTTGTTGACCAAGGTGGTCCAAGAGACTCCCAATATTATACAGGCTATTGCCACAGCCCTTGATTGCCCCCCAGAACTTGAAAGTAAGACCTTACTGCTAAAGATAGCACATCCTTTGGATACAGGATTAGGAGCAATACAGTTGAAACTGACCAGAAGCCACTTCCCCTGAAGACTAGGTCTCATAGCTTTGGAGAACAACAGGAAAGTGCCAAGGGAAAACATCAATCAGTGGTCCAACACCAGCTTTGAGACCAAATAACCACATCAGTGGCTAGGACAGCAAAACATTTGTGTAGTAGTGGCACTTTTATCTTGGGGGTCAATCAACAGCTACTTAATTGGACTAAAAGCCCACTCAGTGGGAGGAAACTCAAGTGTGGTTCTGTAAACATAACCAAATACAGGCAGTTGGAGTGGTCATAGAGCTTAGAGAAATCCCCAAGACTGTCACAACCCCAGACTAATGTAATTTCTTACTATGTGCAAACTATGCAACTTTATATTTACTGACAAATATCCCAGTTACCACTCATCAAAGAAGCTTATTTTGCACCAATCAGAGAATATTACCAAGTACCACACCAACAGTGTCTATGAACTGCCCAGGCCTAATTGACTCATCTTCAGTGCAACCTCTACACCTAAGGCTCACAGAACATAGAACAGGGGTAAAAAGCAGGACACTAATGAATCTCTCAGTTCTCATTAATGAAACTTCCTCATGCAACAGAGGACCAAGAACACAAAAGGTCACAAATGGCCGAAGTGTAGAGATTAAGAGCCTCTAGAATGCTGGTCCTTGGACAGGACTCCTAGATTAAACTTCCCCCACCCAGGGCTCAGGGATCATCATGGAAAAGGGGCAGAAAGATTCTAAGAGCTTTGGAAGAGGTGCATGACTATATCAAAACAGAGTCCTACAAGCTCCCGGGACTCTGCTCATATGATTCTATGGCAATGGTGTCAGCATACACAAGTTTCATGCAAACTCAGTAAGACAAATTTCCAGCATAGAACTGGAGAAATGAAGAGAAGTCCCCAATCTTGGCTGAAGAAATATTGGCAACTGATTACTGCTAGATGAGGAAAGAGTTGGCCTTCCTAAATCAAGGGACTCTAGATTGGCTGACGAGACCTCAGTGGATGGATGTGCACTGGTGAACCTCTTGGAACACCAACTTAACATAGTAGGCCTTAACACGGATGACAGAGTATATGGGTTCCCTTGGGGGACTACGGGTGGGTGCTGGTGGGGACAGGGCTACAAAGGTAATTAAGATTGTTTGAGATCTTCTGTATGAAATACACAAAGTGAAACATTCATGATTAAATCTAACCAAGGAGGCAAAGGATCAGTACAGTGAACCTATGAATCAAATTCTTTCTTTTGTATTTCTAGCGATTGAGTCGAAGGAATTTCATATGCTATGCTAGTGCTCTCTGGATAAGCTGTGTACAGTCCTAGTTTTATTTTGAGATAGAGTCTCACTAAATTGTTTAGGTTAATTTTTAACATGCTCTATAGCTCAGACAGAACATGAAATTGTCATCAACATACTTCAGTTTCCCGAGTAGCTGGGATTATAGGCACTACTGGACCCAGCATGAATTGGAACATTAGAATTGTTAAAATATATATTGTGGCAAAAATAATTTAAAGTACTCAATTAAATCCACATAAACACTCAATAACATTTTCTTAACATTGTAATCCCATAATTTCTAAGCTTTGCTCCTTAATGAACTGAAATGCCTTTTTAATTGACTTTGAAGGCAATCCTGTGCATATCTAAATATGTTGCCAGGAGTGCACTGGATGTATGTGTTGCCTGGTAGCCCAGGTTTAGGGTTAGGACATCTCCTGCCCCAGCACAGGTGACCTTGTAACTTTAAGTCACTAGAAATTTAGAGATGTCTTAAGACATTTGCTAGAAGTGGACCTATCTGAATTTGTGTGAGGGGCAATAGTGTTTGTCTTTAAGCTGTACTTTGCCTGATTCATAGTTGGTATGGAAAGAGTCTTGGAACAAATCCTTAAAGCATCCTGATCCATCTAAGGTCTTGATCCTGTTCTGTGGTAAAGCCATGAGTGAAACTGGTCTCCTAAAGTTGGGTTGGTTCTCATTCTTTTGAGTAGGTACTGTTGAGACTTAATCTAAGTTCACTTATTCCATGTCTCTTAAATTAGAAGTTTCTTTTTAACTACATGTCCTCTTATTAGATTTTACCTGTTTATACCTTTAAAAATTGCCTGAAGTTTGCAAATGCTGAGAGATATTACTGTAAATTTCAACATGCCTAAATAT
The DNA here is from genome assembly GCF_000622305.1 of Nannospalax galili. NCBI lineage: Eukaryota > Metazoa > Chordata > Mammalia > Rodentia > Spalacidae > Nannospalax > Nannospalax galili. Next base: position 748,737 of record NW_008342018.1, read on the forward strand.
GATTGTCACTTGGTGATTTTTTTTTAAAGACAGGGTCTTAACTATGTAACTTTGACTTGGCCTGGAACTTGCATGGGTAGACCAGGCTGGCCTCAAACTTGTCTATGTCTTCCACGCTCTGGGACTAAGTTGTGTAGCACTATGCCTGGCTTCACCTAGTGAGCTAGTACTGTATGAGCTGTTAATGTGTGTTACATTCAAATATAGTTTCAGACAGAAATATAGAACAGTAGATACAGTTAACAAAACCAGTTTGATATAATTGCTTTTTTGTTTAGGGAACAAAAGCCAGGCTATATACATAGTGAGTTTGAGACCAGTCTTTCAAACTAAGTGAGACTGTCTCAAAAAACTAAAAAGGCGAGGATATGTTACGAAAAGCGTCATTCACACTGATCTTTTGCCTCCACTTGTTAGCTGATTGTGTTGTGTATTGGCTGTTTGCCCCCAATCAGTGTTCATTTATTGTGCAATCTTTTTTTTCAATTCCTGTCACATGAGACCCTTTTGTACCTTTTAAATTATTGTTACCTAAAGTTAATAAATTCAGTCTAAAATTGAATTAGAAAAGATCTTAAAATACATATTGAACTATAGAAGGCTGCAAATAGTGATAGACATCTTCATCAACAGGTCACAGCTTGAACAATCACACCAACCTGATTCCAAAGTCTTGAACAAAAGCACAGCATTCAATGTAGCGTGTGTTAGCATGAAAATTGACGTAGAAAACTGTGTACAAGCTTAAGGACCTGAATTTAGGTCTATCACCATGTAAAAAGCAAGTGCAGGTGAGGCCAGACATGTGCCTGTACTCTCAGCTCTAAGGAGGCGGAAACTGAGAATCCCCGGGGTTCCCTCAATAGCCAGTCTAACTGAGCAGGGAGCTCCAGGCCAGTGAGACACCCTGCCTCAAAGGGCAAGTTAGAGAGTAGTTGAAGACGACACTGGAAGTCAATCTCTGGTATACAGAACACACACAAACATACATATACAAACACACACACAAACAATAATTAATTAATTAGTTAATTAATTAAAAACGTAAGTAAAAGTTCACAAAGTTTCATTTAGAAAGTGTAAACTCTGAACGCTTTTGGAGCAGCGTGGTAAGTAAAGACAAGGGCAATGTGTTACATGTTGAAATAGCCTAAGGGAATTCATCTTAAAGAGTCTCACCATAAAATTAATGTTGTATGGTCTAGGTATGCTAATGAGCTTGAAAGTGGTGATAGTTTCAAATATGTGGCTATATCTAATATCATTTTGTATATTACGTATATGTATACTAAATATATCGTTCTATAGTTTTATATATCAGGTATACCAAATGAAAACTGGAAAAATAATCCCAAACTCAGATATGTTAAAAGATAACACTACAGGAAATTGAAGTGGCTTCCAAATAAGTACTTAACCTGATCTGTAAGGACCTATCCTAAAAACTCTTGTGATGACATTTGGAGCCCTCCTACATAAGCCAGCATTTTCTCTTCATCTTCAAATCACATCTCCAAACCCCCTCACCCCCTTTTTTTTCCAAACAGTAGCATCCATAGGTCCTTATAGATCAGGTTAAGTACCATTATTTACTAACCACGCTGCTCCAAAAGCGTTCAGAGTTTACGCTTTCTAAGTGCATGTCCTTTGAAGCCCCAGCCTCCAGTCCTCTCCCAACTTTACCCTTGTCTCCCCTGCTCTTGCAGCAGTGCTCACTCTACAGGAAGCAAGGAAGAATGTCAAGCTGAAAAACCAGAGAAATCTGTTTACCACTGTGTACGCCATATTGCCTGGGCCCTGATCTTCTGAAGATTGTCCTATTTCTGCCTCGCATTTCCTCATAGGAGCTCCGGAATTAAAGATGTGTGTCACCGCTCCTGCATTTACACGAGTTCTGGGTATTCGAACTCATATCCTCACATTTGGTCAGTAAATGCTTAACCCACTGAGCCATCTCCTCATCCCCTTGGAAATTTTTAAAAGGACACAGCAAGCATGGGTTCATTGCTGAAAGAGAAACATCCCAACCACAGATGCCAAGCCATCCCTTGACTATGAGTAGGGGATTCACAGAAAATTCCAGAACCAGCAGAAAAGTCCACGCAGTGGTGAGCAAGAGTGCACTATAAGATGAGCATAGCTGGAGAGCAGAGTAGGGACAAAATGACCTGTGTGTGAATGAACACCTCTGTCCATTTCCAAATGAGACAGCTTGGGGTGAGGGTATCAGGAAGGTGCACAGTGCTCTCTCCCAGCCCCCTTTCAGTCATCTTTAGCTCCTTAAAGTTGTAGCTTAATAAATACGTGTTTAGAGACTGTTGCTCTTGCATTAGTTTGTCATGTTTGAGAGAACAGTGACAATTGAGTTTACAAATGCTGTGTTAATTAAGAGTCATGCACAATTTCATTTTAAAGCTATTGTTTGGGATTACTTTTCATGATAATTTACTTTCTTTTACATATTTGATGCATTCAGACATATCCACAGCAATCTTAGATCCAGTGTGAAGGAAAATGTGTGGTGAATTAATACTGACCTGAGACATTATAAAAGGGTTTCAAAATGTCATTGTAACAGATTGAATCACACAGAGGATGCATACATCCTAACAGAAGAACCATTTACACAACAAAAATGTCACTGAAAGCTAAAGAGACTAAAAAGTCAAGTCTACTAAGAAGAAAACAATCCATAACATTAACATTAGGAAATTATGTATGTGGTATTTTCTGCCAGTATTTAAAAATAATAGACAGAATCAATCTCATCCCTATCTTATGGTACCCTGAGTTTCCAGGAAAATATAATGGAGTTATAAGTTAAATATTCTGTTAAAAGTTTTTTATCTTATTAGTTTGTGTGTGTGTGTGTGTGTGTGTGTGTGTGTGTGTGTGTGCTCATGGGCATTTCGGGGCACGGTGTGCATATGGAGGTCAGAGGACAACTTTCTGGAGTCTGTTCTCTCATTCCGTCATGTGGGTTCCAGGGATGGAACTCAAGTCATCAGAGTTGTACAGCAAATACTCTTTCCTGCTGAGTCAGCACACCTGCTATGTCTTAAATATTCTCTTGTACTTCTTTGAAACACATACTTATAAAACATTCACAGCAGATATTTTAAGATATTTCACTTTGTTTCCTGATAAAAGTACTTGATGAAGAAATGTAATTATGCTTCACAATTCCATCAATAAAGTGTATCATATTTAAATTTTAAAATCACTGTTTCCTCAATGAAATCTTTATGTTTGGTTATGGAAGTCAAATGACTGGGAAGAATGTTCAGATAGAATATGTTAAGGCCTTTTTCCCTTTATTTGTAGTGGATATCGAACTCAGTGCCTCATGCGAGCTAGGCAAGTACTCTACCATTGCTCAGTATTCTCAAGCCTCTCTTGATTTTTTCTGTCTTGAAGCAGGGACTGGATATATGACCCTAAATGGCCTTGAGCTTTCTCTATAGCCCAAGGAGGCTTTGAAATTGTGGTCCTGACACCTCAGCCTACTGAATAGCAGTGATTACAGGCCTATGCCACCAGGTCCAACAAGGATACATATATTCATAAATGTTGGCATTCCATGTACCACAGTCCTTTTATTCAACAGAAGTCTTAGCATCAACAATAATTTCAACAAAGTGAGGTATAAAGCTGTTTGCTAAATGCATTGTGAGTGGGGACGAAATCTGTTTTGTCAGAATATTATTCAGCATTACAGCAGGCTGAGGCATAATGGAAAGCTGGGGTACAGAGCAAGTTTAAGATCAACCTGGGCCCTTTCTCAGAAAATAGAGGACTGAAGCTATCTTTGTGGTAGAGCACTTGCCTAGCATGTGTGAAGTCCCGAGTTGAACTCTACTACTCCACTAACACAACAATGAATATTATTCAACATTACCTACCACTGTCGGTAGGCATTTTGAAAAGTAAGTAAAAACTTTCTATTGTGTGCTGGATAACCTCAGTTGTCAACTTGACATACCTTGGAAGAGGGAACCTCAACTGAGGATTTTTCTCTATTGGATTGGCCTGTGGTCATATCTGTGAGGCATTTTCTTTATTGCTGGTTGATGTGGGAGGATCCAGACCCTTGTGAGCAGTGTCCAGCCCTGGACAGGGGATCCTGAGTGGTATAAGAAAGCGAGCTGAATACAGGCAAGAGGAGCAAGCCAGACCGCAGCATCCTACATGGTCTCTACTTCAGCCCCTGCCTCCTTGAGTTCCTGTCCTGACTTCCCTTAGTAATGGACTGTCACTTGGAAGAGTAAGATTAAATAAACCCCTTTTCTCCCCAAGTTGGTTTTGGCCAGTGTTTTATCACAGAAACAATGTAATTGAGAAATATTATAACAGCAATTTCAACCCACTACTTTAGGTCAGGCAAAGTTGCTTCTAATATGTTTTCTAAATTATCAAAACACTCAGTATTATTGTTATAAATAATAATAATGTTATTCCTACTGAATATCAATAATTGTACATTAGTTTTCCTTTGTCTTCAGCCATAAAGAATATTAGCCTATAGCTAGAAGTAATAAACCAAAGAGGTCTTAAAACATGTTGCTTCTGTGCTAACCTGAAGCCCAAAGGCACAATATTGCTCTTATTCTTATACTTCCTTGAATCATTTGCTTTAGATTTCCTGTTACTCTTATAGCATCTTACTTCAAAAACTTTAACTTGATTTTAAAGCTATCTTCTTTTCTAATATTTTCTAACATAAGCATTTATCTGTTATACTTAAGCTATGTTTCATTTAAGGTTTTCCAATGCCATTCAGCTTATAATATATTCTTGTTATTGGTCTTCATTTTGACCCAATAAATTATTTGGAGATATAATGTTTAATATTCATATATTCTGAGATTTCTAAATTTCTTTTTATTTTTAATTTATAATTAAATGTTAGCATAATCAAAGAACATATTCTGTATGATTTAAATGATCACAAAATTATTTAGGTCAGCATGGCAGCACACAACTATAATCCTAGCACTCAGAAGGCTGGGCAGAATGGTCTTGAATTCCTGGCCAGTCTGGGCTCTATAGTCAGTCTCTGGATCAAAACCAAACCAAACAATTCCTTATTATTCTAGAATTTTTTATCCACTGATTGTCACTAGTCCAGTTTTTTTTTCTTTAAAGTGTTTTTTTTAAAATTTTCTCCTGTCTAATCTGTTTCTACATAAGAAAATCTTTTTTTCTTTCTTTTTTTTTTTTTTTTGTCTTTCAGTACTATATCTGCAAATGAAAATTCCTTTTTAGTCTCTGGTTGCCAATAACCATCTTGGAGTTTAGGTGATTATATTTCTAAACGATAGTGCCTACAATTTATTTATCTTTGTGTTATTATGTTGAATTGTGTTTGAAATATTTGAAAAACAATAAGTGGTTCCTGTAGCCCCAAAAGAGTGACAGTGGTTGTTATGTATTAGAGATTGAAATACTGATAGTTTCTGCAGGTGCTTTTAGAGAGCTTTCTTAGACTGGTGATAGGATAAAATTCCTGGCAGAGCTCTGAGTGGGTAGGATACTAGTAAAACATACCCAAGGTTATTGTATAAAAGTAAATAAAGAGCTTAGCCAAGACTTATTTTCACACTGATACACATCGTCATCACTTTATTGTCATTTCCAATAATTCAACTGGCATGTATTGAAATTTGACTCTGCACCCAACTTTATGTTTAGTTTTTTAAGAGTTGTTGCATTTAATATTCATAAAAATCATATGGAGAATTATATAAAGCAACTTAGATAAAAGAATAAAAAACCTGCAGTTGATCTTTAGCTTTTAATTTGTCATCCCTCAATATTTATGTTTAAAAATCAAGTGGGAAGTACATCAAGGATATTAAAAGTTTTGTAGCAAAAATTCCCCTTGATGAAAATAATATATTAGTTCCAAATAATTCATATAACTTTCAATCAACAGGAACAGCTGATTTTTTTCCAGTAACCCAAATTCTACTATGTATGCTATAGAAAAAGTTGAGATTTACATGGATGAAAAGAAATACATTGTTTGAAGATAAAATCGATGTAGGCCTTATACTTTCAAGTATACTATTTAACAGTATTTAATTCCACTTTCACTAATCCATAGAGAATCTTATTAATATTTTATTTTTTAGTATTTTACTTATTATTTTTAATTTGTGTATGGATGTTTGGCCTGCATGTATATAAATGCACCATATGCATGCAATGTCCCGCAGAGGCCAGAAAAGTGTGTCAGATCCCCTGGAACTGGAGTTATGAATGGTTGTTAGCCTCCATATGAGTTCTGGGAATTGAACCTGGGTCCTCTGAAAAGAAAAAGCAAGTCTTATTATCTGTTGAGATGTCCCTCCAGCCCCCTCGAACAACATTTTTTGAAATTCAACAAATTACAGACATACTTGCACATGGATGTTAATTAAAGCACTATTTATAACAGCTACATTATGGAACCAAACAGCGTCTTACATGGAGGAATTGTTAAAGAAGCTGGTATGTATATGTGGAACTTATTTCAGTCCTAAAGAAGAAATTATATTGCTTTAAAAAGAAGATACAACTGGAGGTAATCATATTAATCAAATTAAGTCAGCCTTAGAAAGACAAATGTCATGTCACATTTGTGGTTCCTAGATTTTTACATACATACATAAATTCATGTATTTGAAATGAAAGGTGAACAAGGTGGGAAATGGAGGGCCAGGGGCAAGGGGGAAATGTGCTGGATACACAATATGTATCTGTATGAAAATTTCATACACATGTGTACACACACCCCCGATACACATATACAAATGGGCAAAATTATTAAATAGGAGAGGGAGTATTTGGCAAGAAGAAGGTGTTTGTAGGATTGCAAGGTGGATAAGGGAGGGTATGGTGGTTTGAATGAGAATGTCTCTCATAGGCTCCAAGTATTTGGACATTTTGTCCCCATTTGGTGGCACTGTTTTGGGAGGCTTTAGGAGGTGCGGTCATGTTGGGTGAAGCACATCACTGGGGGCAGGCTTAGCAAGTTCTTAAACCATGCCAGATTTCCAGTCACTTACTACATGCTGTGCCTGCTTAAAGATGTAATTGCTCAGCTTTCTACTCTGGCCACGTCTGCTTCCATGCCTTCTTTGCCATCATGGACTCGAATCCCTCCTGAGTCATAAGCCAAATAAACTCTTCCTCCTATAAAGTGCCTTGCTCACGGTGTCTTATCACAGCAACAGAAAAGTGACTACTACAGAGGGTAGTGAGGTGAATTTGTTCACAATGCTTTGCTTACATGTATGAAATTGTTCAAAATTAGGTATATATATATATATATATATTTACATATAAGTCTGCATCACATTTATCTTTGTTTCCACCATAAGCCATCCTTAGCCAAATCCTGTTCTTTGATACTCAATTCTTAATTTCATGTATTATACATACATATATATAGATAGATAGATAGATATAGATATAGATATAGATATAGATAATGAGTCTGAGGAATTTGTGAAAATTTACTTTCTTACTATAACATTGTTGGATTAACATTTTTTTTAAAATAAATAATTTATTGAGAATTTCATACGTGCATATAAGGTATTTTGATCAAATTCATGTCCACTCCCTTCCCTCCAGCTCCTCCCATAAATCCACATCACTTTTTTCTGATAACTTCATGTACTCTTTCTTATTCTTTGATTTATTTATTTTTATGGGGCTTTTGGCCTCTCTAACGTTCCCCTCTCTGAAGAGGTAACCCTAAAATCTTTTAAGGATTAGAAAAAAGCTCCCAAATATTTTCGACATTTTTGGCCTTTGGAACCGAGTATGTTGCTAAGAGGCCCAAGGACATTGTGACTTTTAGCCAATAAACTGGCTACTTTTCTTTGGGGTCTTTTTAACCTAACTGCCTAGCCAATTCCTACCTCCTATTCTTATCACCCCAACCTCTGAAGAGGTTACCCAAATTGTCAATAGGGAACTGGGATGCAGACTGCTCTGGGTTCTTCCATGCTGAACGGGGACGCAGGGTGAGGTAATTGGAGTAACCCTTCTGTGGGTCTATCTAAAAGACTCCCAAATTGCATAACTCTTATCTCTAGGGGGAAAAGAAAGTCCTTGAATCAAGAATAGGAGAAGTGAAGGATAAGTAAAGGCAAGAGTAATTAGCATTACAAGTTCTAAACAGGGAACTAGAAAAAAGTCAGAACAGGGCAATTTTCAAATGTTCATATGAGAGTCCATTGGAGTTTCTTGACAAGGACTTCCGAAAGCATCCCTCTATTGGGTTCCTCCTCATTTTTCTTTTGTCTTCCAAGGCTGGACTCTAGGATGGTGCATTCAGGATTTGATTTCAGGTATTTTGATAGCTGTTGGAGTGGTTAGAATCAGTGTCAGTTCTCTCTCAAAGCCTTCTAGATAGGGGGGAGAAAAAAAATTTATCCATCGTTTTAGAACAATAGCTGGTTGTCTCCCTTAGCTACAGGTGGGCACTACAGTATTGCAGACCGAGATTTGAAGTCTTACATCTGAGCATCACTTTCTACTTAAGAATAAAATCATCAATGAGAAATAATTGTCTAAATAACTTTTTATATAGACTTAAGCCTAATAATGTCTGGGACATGTAATCCCTTGAACAGTTAAAGAAATATAACGATGACTTTACTCTTTGGTTATACTTTCCTTTTGGGTGTTTAAGACCACACAGTTGGCCCAAATAAATCAATTTATTTCTAACTCTTCAGGTCATTATTTGAGGATCTGCTCCTCAGGATTCACATGGGCTTGGGAGAAGCTCCTGACTCCTTTCTTTTACCAGTTCCATTGATGTGAAGATAAGTCAAAGGTACTGCTTGACCATGGCTGGCTTCACTTGGAAGCATGAATGAGATGTTTCTTCTGAGTTGACCCTCCTCTCTGTAGACTGGACACTGGTTCAAGTCCATCTCTTGGGGTCTCTATGTCCTTCCTGAACAAGAGGACAGGTGACTCATCACAGTTACAGGATATTTTGAGAGATGTTCCTTAGTCCCCTGGAACTTAGTTGATCTCAGAGGGTAAGGGGCAAAAACTGTCCTTTAAGTCCCTCTGACTAGATTAGTATAGGCCTCAAAGTATTGTTGTTAAACATCCAATAAGGTTAGTTCCACCAGTCTGGTACTTTTAATTGTCATGTGCTATGTAGATAAGGCTTGAGTAAAAAACAAAATATTCTCAAATAAACCTTGACTAGATATATACTTTGTTTCTTAAACTAGTTGACTAAACTATGACCTTAGAAATTTTAAGATTATGTGTATATTATTTTTGTTTCATCCTGTATATATCATCACAAACCTACACAGACCTTCATCACTTGCTTAGGCTTTCTAATTTTTTCTATTTTGGAAAGTATCTCCATTCCCATATATTTTTAACATCTTTTACATTCTCATTTTCTTTTTTTTAAAAATAGTTATGAGACATCAGAGTAGAAAAGAGATCCTAGATGGAGAATTGTGAGACTTCTTTTCCTAGGGATGCTAAGTAATGCTTATTCCCTTTTAAGGTTTTAGTGTCAAGTCAATGTTTGATTAAAGTTTTATTGGGGAACCAATGAATTATTGACCTTACTTACTGAGATAACTGAGGGGTTGCTGAGGTGTATGAGTGATCTTGTGGTATGCACACTGGAAAGCCTTTACCCAGCATGAGTCATGCCCTCTCTTCCTAGGCTTCCCACTACTGTATACTTTAGCCCTCCCCAAATCCAAGAGGCCATGTGTGATTAGGGTCAAATTACATACAGTTGGCTGGGAAGAGTGGCTGGATAATCTGCTTGGCCCTCCTTTAATGAATGAGCACATCTGTCAACAAGCCCAATTGTGAAGATGTTTAGCGATCAGGCTCAGCTGAAGTGACCATGGTAGTTATTTCATGCAGGAGGGACTGCTATATAACATCATCTTATTAAAAGGACCACCACATGGAGGCAGGATCCGGGGGCTCTCAGGCGGGCCTCTGCATTCTCAGGCCCTCTGCCAGAGGGAGGCCAGAGGGAGGCCAGAATTCTACACTCTCTGTCGGTCTTTTGAGATCAGGGCTGCTACACTGATGGAGGTGGGAACCCATCCTCCCAGGCTGTCTGCCAGGATCTCAGCCTCAGCCTACCCTGGATTAACACTCTTATCTCCAATTCCATCCTTATTCCTGAAGATGTTATAATTTTATTCTTCCTTTCAGGGGACTAAATCTCCATCATGTAAAAATATGAAAATAACTGTGTGTATATATGTGATGTATTTACTTTGTTCACTGATCTCTTGATTGGCATCTAAGCTGGTTCCATACCTTCTCCATTATTTAAATTGTTACAATAAACAGGAATGCATTAAGTAGAAACATTAAAAAGAAAAACAGTTCAGCAATGGGTTGTGTTTTGAGCAATACAAACATTATTAATAAAAAGGATGAGAACAAAATAATACAGAAGGAAATACAATTTGGAAAGCAGTGCGTGAGAGACTTGTATACTATATGAATAAGAGGTTTATTTTATTGGAAGTCTCAATATTGTATGTGTGTGGTGTGTGCACACAAGTGTACCACATATGCAGGTAGGTACACATGGGTACCTGGAGTGTGGAAGCCTGAGGCTGACACCCAGTATCTTCCTTGATTGTTCTTCACCTTATTCACTGAGGCAGGTCTCTCACCTGAACCCAGAACTCACCAACTGGCTGGTCTAGTTAGCCAGCTTGCCCTAGCGATCCTTTCTCTCTGCCTTATTGGGTTCTGGGGATTCAAACTCAGAGTTCTTTACTGTCTGAACCATCTCCTCAGCTCAGCTTTACTGCATTAGCCATTAAGTATGCCTTTTCTGAAGCCATATTACGTTAGCTAATTTAACCAAAATATAATTTATTTGAAATAACAAGTAGAGAGTCAATGGGGTCCTTGGTTTATCAAGCTTAGAAAGATTTAGGAATCAGAACTTATCTAGGATACTGTACAGCACAGACTAATGGCTTCTTATAGTACAACTGATGTAATTCAGTCTAAGAGCAAAATCTTAGGAGGGAAAAATTCAGTTGTTTGAATCCTGGGTAAGTTTCTACCCTTTGGTGGGAAGGAGTCTGGGCACTTGAATTAGTTCATTTCTCAAAGGCAAACCTTACTTTGTGAATAGAAAATAAAGTGTAGTGTGTACCATGTGGACTAAGTAAGGTATCACATGCATATATTTAGCAGCCTGTGAGTGGAGGTAGAATACCGTGTAGCAGCATTAGTAATATTTCATGTTGCCATCTACTAATTGGCAGTGCAGGACCATGTTTCCATTCTTAAAGAACTTTCTGTATTTATTTTATATTTGAAAAATAAATATGCAAAAGTATACATTGAGAAGTTATTCTTCAAGGGTGGAGATAAAAAGTGTCTGTTTAGAAATCCATAAAAAGTAAAAGTGAACACTTTGCATTTTGAAGGCCAAAATTCATGTTTTCACAGTGGGCAGGATTCAAAAGAATTGCATTCTTTCCTTGTTTAACTCCAGTCTATTATGTTTCTCTGGTGCTCACAGACCTCAGCAGCCTTCCATCATCATGTCAGAGTAGTACTTCATAATATTTTTCACATTTTCTGCCTCATACATCAAACTATAGAATTTTATCCATAAGGCAGAGCTGTCATTCTGTAAAATTTTTAGCAATGTTCTCATTTTTATCTGACATGTAGAAATACCTAAAGTAATAAAAAATCATTTTTACCTCATATTTGCTTTGGTTTTCATTCTGTCCCTGTCAGTCTATACACCGTATAGCAAGAGAAGATTTATAGAGCATCATTTTGGGTGTTCCAGAATCAGACAAAGAGTTCTCACCTTAGCTGTTTTTCCCCTACAGAATTTTATATAAAGGTATGAAATCTATGCTTAAAATGATATTTCTCTGGAAACTACTTTTTTATTATTAATAATTATTTTTAAAAGCTCATTTATTATCATCTATCATCTATCTATCTATCTATCTATCTATCTATCTATCTATCTATCTATCTATCTATCATCTTCCATACATCCATACATCCACCTATCTACCTACCTACCTATCTATCACTATATGTTATCAATAATGTGTATATATAAAGTCATTTCACAGCCCCAAGAAAGAGAAACTTCACTTCCTCAAGAGAGTCAGCATTTTGGGCAAGTGACCAGATCTATCTGAAGATTATGTTTAGTAATATATCATGATAGTTCTTAATATTAAGGAATTTATATATCATATTTTTACAAAGCAGCCAATTTTAACTTTAGTTCTGGGAATACATATTTAGTATTGACATAGAGCCTTGTTTTTCAACATTTTTTCACAAAGTGGTAGCACCTGTTGTAATCCCTGCATTTAAGAGGCTAAAGCATGAGGGTCTTCACTTCGAGGTCCATTCAAAATAGTTAGATCCTGTCTCCAAATATAAATGAATAAATAAATAATAAATAAATAAAATCCAATGCTCAATCTGTTTAAATTCAATAAGCCCTGAAATAATTAAAGAGGCACATTTTAACTTTTACAAAAATGTTGAGAATTTCATACATGTATATAAGGTAATTTGATCAAATCCATGCCCACTCCCTCCCCTCCAACATTCCCCGCTCCGAAGAGGTAACCCTAAAATCTTTTAAGGATTAGATACAAGCTCCCAAATACTTTTGACGTTTTTGGCCTTGGAACAGAGTATGTTGCTAAACCAAGGACATTTAGACTTTTAGCCAAGAAACCGGCTACATTTCTTTGGGGTCTTTTTACCCTGCCTACCCAGTTCCTACCTCCTATTCTTATCACACCCTCCTATGAAGATGTTACCCAGCTAGCGGAGAAGGAGTTGGGACGCAGATCACTCTGGCTCCTTCCAGGCTGAACAGGGATGCAGGGTGAGGCAATTGGAGTACCCCTTCAGTGGGTCTATCTAAAAGATTCCCAAATTGCATAACGATGTGAAGGAGAAGTAAAGGCAAGAGAAATTAGCATTACAAGTTCTAGACAGGGAACTAGAAAAAAGTCAGAATAGGGCAATTTTCAAATGTTCATATGAGAGTCCATTGGACAAGCCCTTTCTTGACAAGGGCTTCCAAAAGCATCCCTGTATTGGGTTCTTCCTCATTTTCCTTTTGGCTTCCAAGGCTGGACTAGTTGGCTGGGTAGAGTGGCTAGATACTCAAGCATGGATCCAGTGATCCTACTTGGCACATTTCTAAATGCTATATAATACTCATAAATAAAATCATGTATTAGTTTTAAATTTTTCATTACAGATTTTATTGAACTATAAATATACATTTTTGTACATTTGATTTAAGATGAGGTCTCCTTAGATAGCCCAGGCCGGGCTATAATCTGCTGTGTAGCCCAGGCTGATCCTGAATTCTTGGGCCTTCTTCCTTTTCCTCCCAAATGCTGGGATTACAGACTTAGTCACCCCACCAGGTTGAACTATATATTTTGGACATATATATAAATCTAGATATTTTAATGTTCTTATTTATTATTGAAGAAACTGAGGTGATTAATAATCTTGTCCAAAATGATAAAACTGATCAGACACAGAGCTGGTGCTGGAGCCGAGAAGGCAGAAGGGTTCTCCTCTGCCCCTCTGCTGTGATTCTTTTCAGGAAGAAGTGAATTCCTCACACAGAAGCTGAGGAAAACCAACCTGAAAATGCCTGTTTATTTCAAGTCTCGATGCTCTTTATGGTTTTCGCTTCATAACTCTGACACGGAAGCTGGTAAGGATGGTATCTGGTATCACACCACTCAGTAATCTCAGTTTCGTCATGAGTCCCAAAATAGAATGTTTACTAACTCATTAACCCTCTTCACTAGAACATGGACCTTTCTTCATACATGTACAAACATGTATGTAGGCGGAGGCTAGTTATATACTCTGGGGGTGGGGGATGCTGCACAGAACTTGAGTGTGATGCATGCTATTTTCTCAAAACAGACATTAATGTATTAACAGGACCCTGAAGACCTTTATTTCAGCATTGTTCAAACTCACTTGAAATAATCAATGAGTAAATACATAATTTAGGGATTGTTACTACAACCTGGGTGAGAAATCTAATTTGTTTGAAGCACTGTGAAATATTTGCCTTGAAGGTTGTAATGAGGGGATATTTGATATTCTGAAAGGGATTTTGGACATGGCATCAGATGAAGTGATTCGATTTTCTCAAGGACTACTAAAGAGCATAATCGATTATATCTGAGCACCCAAGATACAACTGGGCCAATTAAGACTAGCTCAACCATATGAATATATTGTTTACCTATGACAATATCTTTCCCTGATTGTTTTGCACGGGAAACTGGAGGCAGAAGAAAAAAAAGTCAAAGTTGTTTGTAATCATTTCAGAAATTTTTCTGAGACTTCCCGATACCATGCTTACTTTAATGTGTGAAAACCACAATACATAGACTATTTACACTAACAGTGATGATATTTTTAAGTTTTGACTTAGCCTATCATTTCAGAGGCAAGAAACAAGTGAGTTCTTTTCTTCAGTAATGATAAAAGTGAAATGTTCTTCATATCTGAATAATTTTTCATTTCAATATTAACATATGAGAGATTTTTTTCTTTAAATGATTAAATGTTTTATAAAACGTGTTTCTATTTAGAGGTTGAGTCTGTAATTTGGATAATTGACCACTAGGTGGCAGTGGTATCACCACTGTTGTATTTCAACACATCTCCAATTAACAATGGACTGCATTTAAATTACAAATACAGGATCTTTATAGTAGATGGTTAATAAAGCAGCAAACAACAAATATTGGAGATCGTGTTTTGGGACATATGCGATTAAAGGTAAATGAAAATGCAGAAAATGTCTCCTTGCTAAGAGGAACTTGCGAATGGAATTTCATATATCTATCTATCTATCTATCTATTAATTTTTATTGATCTTTCGTATTTTCTTTTTTCATACTCTATTTGTTATTTTTATTTTATGTATATGAGAGTATTGCCTGCATGTGTGTAAGTGCACCCATGTCGTGCAATGCCTGTCGAGGTCAGAAAAGGGCATCAGATTGCCTGGAACTGGAGTTACATATGGCTGCTAGCCACCATGTGGGTGCTGGGAATAGAACCTGGGTCCTTTGCAAGAACAGCCAGTGTTCTTAACCACTGAGCAATCTCTCCAGCCTGAGAATTTCATATATTTTACAAAGATATGTTCATTTTACTTATGAGTAGATGACAAAGAAAAAAATTCCATTTTTCTTATGCTGCTGGACTAGGAAACTGATCTTCATCACTCTTGAAGTATTTTTTATATGAATCTAACAAAAACATACTTCACTTTTTTTTTTCTTTTGTCAATGTTATCTTGTCAACTAATGCCAAATTGCAGGAGAAACTAATTCTGAACCCCCTTGTCAGTATACAGGCTCTGGGAGGCTCCTACCCCTGTACCTAGCTAGGCACGTTGTCATTTCCTCACCAATGGCACCTGCTCAGAACTTCCTGAAAAAACTTTTACAAGGACACAGAAAGTGGTGTCTTCTCTTTCATAGTGTCTTTAATGTCTTAGCTGCTGCTTGTCTGATGACATCTAGCTCTTAAAGTAGAGGTTATGCTGTGCTTTCCTGGCTCATTACCCTCATTCCTGACAATAACCAAGAAAGAATCTTGGAAAACATCTATTCCATGTGAGTCTTGGTTTACTCATATTGGTATAAAATAAGCCATCACTTCACGTCTTTGGAAACCTTTTATATGCAAAATTCTGAGCTCGAGCTGAATAATAAATAAATATTGAATAAACCTTACAATTTCCATGTTGTCTGATTTTAGCTGCCACTCTCTGGTTGAGAACTCAAGAACTAGATGTGGAGAGTTTACTTTGACAATTTAAAAAAAAATTATAGTGATTATGTCAATATGATTTGAGATATTATTTAACAGCAGACTTCATTAAACATTTCATGAGACCACAAAGTCTATAACCATGTTAAAATAAGTTTCAGTATGAGGAGATGAGGCCAACATTTAGCAAGAAGATGCTGAGTATTTTGGAGTGATGTAATCAAACATTGAAAGAGGAGAATTTTGCGTTGCCCCACAGCTTTTGTGGCTTCAGACTGTTCCTTTCAGGCCTGTCGTAAAACAGCACATCAAGGCGAGGAACATGTGATGGAAGGTGCTGCTCACCTCATGGTGGCCAAGAGCCAAAGAATGCACAAAAGATCAGCGCCTCACAATCCCCTTTCCAAATCAAAATAATAGGTCTATGTTAGGGGTGGAGGCAGATGTCACCAGCTTCCATTTAAGCAGCGAAAGCAACCAAAAATACTCTTTCCACCAAGCCTTTTAGCAAAATAGCAGAATCAAATAAGCATCTCCTTATTCAAATATGAGGAACTGAGATTATTTTTATTATTGCTATTATTGCCATTGTTATTATCACCTTATAGTACTAAGGATTGAACCTAGGTCTTCATGGATACTAGGCAACTGCTTTTCCACTGAGCTATACCCTGTATTTGCTTCTTGTTCTATTGCGATGATAAAATACCTGATCTAAGTATGCCTAGTGTTTCAACTCTCAGATGAGTCTAGATTCTGTTAAGTTGACAGTTATCACTAACTATCACAGGATATCCATAAAGGAATTTCTATATTAGGTTAATTGTGTATGAAGTCCCACCCTGAATTCTGACAGCCCCATTCCTTGGGTTGGGGTCCTTCACTGTGTAAGAAGGAGAAAGCTAGGTGATCATGAGCATCGATTGCTCTCTGCTTCCTGATTGTGGATGCATTTTAACCAGGTGGCCTCCCTCTCCTGAGCTCATGTCTTCCCTGCCTTGACAGAATGATCTTGACTTATACGCCAGAATAAACCCTCTTTCCTTGAGTTGATTTTTGGGGGGCATTTTATCACAGCAACAAGAAAAGAAATGAAGACACATGCCCAGATATTTGCATCCAAGGTAATTATAGATCTTGTCAAGTTGACAATTATATAAACCATCACAAGTTCACCTCTATACAACTTAACACTCATTTTCAACTTTGAATCTCTATCCCATTGGCTCATGGCCATCTCATACTTTAAAATGCATTCAATATAATTTCAAGGATCCCTGTATTCTTTAACATTGTCAACACTGTTTAAAAATAAAAATTCAAGACTCATTTGAAACTCAAAATAGTTTTAGCTCCAATAAGATAAAAATCAAGAGGCTGGAGAGGTGTCTCATTAGTTAAGAGCCCATCCAGAAGACCAGAGCTCAGTTCAACCACCCATATCCAATGGCTCAGAAATGCCTATAACTACCAGAACTGCCTATTCCAAGGGCCATGGAATCTGATGCTTTCTCCTGGCTTCCACAAACGCATGCATGCATGTGGACATTCACACACCCACAGGCATACACATATATATATATACCTAACATAAAAATAAATCTTAAAAAAAGAAAAAATAAGTTATAAAATTCCAATACACAGGTACTCAGAATAAAGATTTTCATTCCCAAAGGGAAGAATACAGGCATAGCCATGAATGATCTGAGCAAGCAAGACCAAAACCCAGAAAGGAGAAACATTCAAATCCTGCAGCTTCATATCTGGCATTTAGAACTTATGATCAAACAGATGGGGCTTCAAAGGGCTTGAGCAGCCCTGCCCCTCTAGCTTTGGCACCCACCATTAGTACACATAGCCTCTCTCTTGGCTCCGTGAAATACCTGCAGCTTTGCTTTGCAGATGGTCCAGAGTCTTGGCATGCCTAACATCCTGGGATCTCAACTGCAATTTAGGTTTAACCGTTAGAACATTATGCAGTGGCCTTCTTTCAGAAACTTTGACCCTGCCACATATTGCCTGCCCTTAATGACTTGCTGGAACCATGTGACATAATTTCATGACCCGCTCAATCTTGAATCATTCATTTCTGAAAACCCAGTAGCACATTGACAATGCTGTCAAGTTTTGCTGCCAGCGCAGGCTGCAGCCTGACACCCTTGGACCACAGTTCCATCAGCTTCTGTATGTTGACTCCGGAAATTAGTCAATTGCTTTCAAGCAGCAGGGTACCCCTTCAGTAGCAGTCTCAGTTTAGGCTTTTTCCTTTCAATTCAATTGAAAGATCTTTACAACATGGAACCATTGATGATGGAGTCCTGGCCCCCACTGCACCTTTTCTCTTCTTCCAGTGCAAGGTGCCAGGATTGTCTTTAATGGTGGTAGTAGTTTCCTTAAGACTTACAGATGCTGTGGCCTCTGTATTCTCCTTAGCCAACATTTTAAACTTTCTCAAACCCATCTTTCCTTGCCAAGCTTCTTATTTTTCTTACACTCTCCTTCATTAATTGCTTCCATTGTTAACCTGGATAATAGTGAGCAGTAACTGTGACACAGCCTGAATCCTAGTCTGTCTGTAATTTTTCTCCACCAGACAAATTAATAATAATTCCTGCCTTCAGCCTCATTCACAGAGATGGTCCATCTTGGATGCCATCTTGACTGGATTTGGAATCAACTCACACATGCCTCTGGGTATGTCTGTGAGGGGTTTTCTAGATTAGGCTATTTTTGGTGGAAAGAGTCATCTTAACTGCTGGACTGAATACAGAAGAGAAAGTGAAATGAGCAGAAGCATTCATTGAGCACTGCTTCCAGGCTGTGGACATGCGTGACCACTGGTTTCCTGCTCCTGTCACCATGCTTTCCCTATCTGCTGTCAGGACATCCTCTTCAAGGTGGTCTTGCAAAAATAAACACTGCCTTATTTAAGTTGCTTTGATCATCAATTATTTTGTCACAGCAATAAGTAAGTAGCTAATATACTCAACTTTTCAGGACATTGGCAGAATTGCAGTCAGATTATTTGCCAGAATATTGCATGAATGAGCCTTCTCCTAAGTCTTGTTAGAGTTCTTACTCCATTCTGAAACCTCATGAGGTAGACCTCTACTGACATGCTTCTCTTAGCATTCTTGTCTTCTAAGATCCCACTTGGATGGTCTAAGCTTTAACTGTAGCACTCTAGGGCTTTTGTTGTTTCAAGATCCAAACTCTTTCCTATTCCTCCAAACCAGTTCTCCTCCTCTTCCTCCTCCTCCTCCTCCTCCTCCTC
>NW_008342018.1:769133-769865 GCF_000622305.1 Nannospalax galili
TTGAGACAGGGTCTCCCTGTAGCCCCAGCTGTCCTGGAACTCACTATGTAGGCCAGGGTGGCCTTGAACTCACAGAGATCCACCTGCCTCATCAATCTCACAACTAGAATTAAAGGCATGTGCCACCACACCCAATAATGTCTTGCTGAGTCTTAAATACAAGCAGGAAAGACATCTTTAAAAATACAACATGTAGATATTATATAATTAAATATAATTTTTAAAAATAACTAAGCCCACATAAAGCTGCTGCTTATACACAGAAGTCAAATTTTTGGAAAATTTCTGTATGACTTATCTTCTTTAAAAATCTTAGATTTGGTGTACTATCCAGGAATTTCAAATATAAGGGGTAAAATGTTGTACTATTTGGCATGCAATTCAGAAACAGCTAAATACATTGTAATGGAAAACCAGTTTCTATCCCTGGGTGTCCATTACAATTATCTAAAGAAGCCCTACTTAGAATCAAAGAGATGGAACATTTTAAAAGGACCTTAGATGATTTGTTTCATGACCAATGTTAAATAAATTATGGTTAGATAATTACATTTATTTTATCCATTTAAATCATGTTTTTGAACAATGTCTAAAAATGCTGTACAAAGTGCTGCATACCTGCAATCCCAGATGGTCAAGAGTTAAAGTTCAACCTCAACTACAGAAGGAATTCAAGGTCAGCCTGGCCTGCATGAAACCCTATCTAAAAAACCTAAATAAGCAAATATCATA
>NW_008342018.1:769890-782002 GCF_000622305.1 Nannospalax galili
ATTGAATAAATATACCAATAAAATTCTTTTGGCTCTTCATTTCATGAGGCAGAAAAAGGTTATGCCTTTAGTGCAGGAAAATTCTATAGGACTAAATTAACTCAACTGTTAATTTCAAGACCAACTAACATGAATTTATTCAAGGACAGTATTTTTATCATGGTTATCCTGAAATTTTAACTCTTGACTCTCAAAAGTGAGTGAATTAGGGCTGTGTGGTGGTATTGGTCTTTATTCTCAGCACTCTGGAAGCAGGGGCAGGTGGATTGTTGTGAGATCTAAGTCAGCCTGGGATATTCTACATAGTTCCAAGCTAGCTGGAGATACATAGTGAGACCTCATCTCAAAAAAAGAAAGAAAGAAAGGAAGGAAGAAAGGAAGCAGGGAGGGAGAGAGGGAGGAAGATGGTAGGTTGGAGAGATGATTCAGCAGTTAAAAGCACTTGCTGCTCTTGCAGAAAATCTGAGTTCAACTCCCAGCACCCATATGACAGGGCCTAACAACTGTCTGTAACTCCATTTCCAAAGGATCCAACATCCTCTTCTGACCTGTCAGGGTACCACAAGCACTAGTGTACTTACATACATGCAGGTAACATGCTCATACACCCAAAATAAAAATAAAATGAAATGTAGAGACATGAAAATATTTACAGAAATCCTTAAAAACATATCTGTTTTCACATAATTTATATTCTAATCTGAGTTCTTCACTCTTGTTTAAAATATCATTATTCCTACTCTTTACATTAAAATATATCAATATCCTGAACATAAATGATATTTCTTTGTCAAACTTTTAATTGCCATATATTCTTTTCAAGGTTCGTAGACTAGAGTTTATGGCCAGATTCTGTGTCAAATATTAGAATTGCAAATAAGGGTTTCTTGCTTTGTATTAAAAGAACAAGAGCTGCCAGTGTCTGAAAAGTTAATTAGACAAAACAGACAATTAATTACATCTTATTAACGTGTAAAAGACCTGTGACAAATTGCCCTAATTGCATGCTCTTATATATCTGAAGAGGTCAGGCTGCTTTAAAAAGGACGTTGTTAATGGAAGGCAAATGTATCTTTATGAGCTTGATAAGAATATTATAAACTGCATTATATATGACTCCATTGGAATGCTTAATAATTTTAAGCTTCAAATTAAACTGTTCATTAAATAAGAGAGCTAGCACCAATTTCTTTAAAAATAGGACATAAAAGAGTACTATAGCATAAGATAAATTTGGAGGTCTAGCATTTACTCACAATGTCTTTATATGTCTATTTTTCAAGTGCTTGAACCTTAGAGATGTGAAACTTATCTTAATATAACCCCAATAAAAGAGTATTCTTCTACTGATAGCAGGTATCCTGAAGAAATACATGTTCATTTTAAGAGTCCTCACCTCAGCTGTTTAAACTCATACATATTCAGATGAATGCTCTCATTGGGTCCTGAGCTTTATTTCCTAACCAAAAGACAGCAGAACAAGAAAATAAATACAAAATATGCCAGTTTTAGAAACATCAGTGTTCAATATGTTAGAGACAAAGAAATAGTACCATAAATGGATGTGTGAGAAAGTGGACAAGACAGTCAACAGAAGCTAAGGGAAACAAAAAGTATCAGAGAGATACTATTTAAAATAAAGAACGAGTCTGAGTGGACCTCACAGGCAAATATTTAATTACATAAAGGTGCTTGAAATTTCTTTCATTGAGTACCTGTCAGTCTGAGGGAATACAAGACAGATTCTATAGAAGATTGTTTTACTTCAGTGAGCACAACCTGATGATCACTTAAGGTTAAACAGTAATGGAGATTATTTTTTTTTTCTATTCCTTAGATAGAACTCAAGGCCTTTCAGAATCAGCCTTCCCATCACTTTCTTTAATATGTGTGTGGTTGGCAGGCTCAGTGCCTGTGCTGGGTATCTTTAGTTGTCAATTTGACACACCTGGAGAGAAGGATCCTCAGTTGGGGAATTACCTCTATTGGATTGGCCTGTGGATATGTCTGTGGATGTGCCATATAAGAAAGCAGGCTGAGCAGGGACCAGGGAATCAAGCCAGTAAGCAGTGTTCCTCCATGGCCTGTGCTCCAGCTCCTGCCTCCTGGTTCCTACCCTGAGTTCCTACTTTGGGGTCCCTCAGTGATGAACTGTGAACCAGGAGATATAAGCTGAATAAATCTTTTCCTCCCCAAGTTGATATAGGTCAGAATATTTTGTCACAGCAATGGAGAAACAAACTAGAACAGAAATAGAAACAAACTAGAACAGAATTGGTACCAGAGAGTGGGACATTGCTGACAGACCTAACCTTGGTGTTTTGGGGAGGTTTGTGGAAGCATTTGGAACTTTGGGCTGGAAAAGCCATTGAAGGCTTAGAGTTTGTCACTGTGTAGCTTGAACAGTTACGCTGAAAAAGTTGTAGATGATGGAGGCATGGCATGTTGTGGGAGAATGGCTTGAGCCTAGGGTGAAAGTCTTATTGACAGCCATACAGCAGGCCCGAGGCAACAGACAGATCACTGGAGCCACAAGAAATGCCTTGTGATATTTGCTCCCATTGGCATATCCTGAGACTGATGCCTAGAGCTCACCACTCCCTAAACACCACACTTGGAATCCAAAATTGCAACACTTAGATATTGCAACAGTCAGGGTCACATGGTTTCCAGGAATCCAGGCTCTGTAATCTGAAACCCAGTATGCTAATGAGGCATGCTACCTGCTATTCTGTGATAGGACATTAAGTCTGTTATGCTAATAGGACACTAAATCTGTAATGCTAATAAGGTATCCTACTTGCTGTGCTGTGATTGGACCATTACCCCTATATAAGCTTGTGCCTTCCTGCAATAAACCAGATCTGTGTCACTGAACCTGGTCTCCTGTGTCTGAATGCGGCTCGGCTGACTCAGTCTCCTCACCAGCCCTGGGGTCTGGGACCCGGCAGAAGCAGCGACAGACAGGAGGCAGCACATGGTGAGCAGGTGAGCGGCCTCAGCCCAGGGCAGGCAGAAGAGCGGCCTCAGCCCAGGGTGAGCGGAGGAGCAGCCGCGATGCCCATGAGAACGAAGGAGTGGAGCCCGTGAGAATGGAGGAGCAGCCACCACTGTTGGTGACCACAGGTTGTGAAGTTTCAAAGAGAAGCAGAGACAATCAAGGCTTGTGCTGTATAGCTTTAGTGTCAACTTGCCACACCTGGGTTAAGGGAGCCTCAATTGGGTAATTTCCTCCATAAGACTGACCTGTGGCCATATCTATAAGGCATGTTCTTGATTGTTGAGTGATGCGGGAGGGCCCAGCCCACTGTGGATGGTGCCACCCCTGGGCAGGCGGGCCTGTTGTGTAAGAAAGCAAGCTGAGCAGGGGCCAGGGGAGCAAGCCAGTAATCAGGGTTGTTCCATGGCCTGTGCTCCAGCTCCTGCCTCCAGGTTCCTGCCCTGAGTTCCTACCTTGGGCTCCCTGATGAACTGTTACCCAGGAGATGTAATATAAAATAAACCCTTTCCTCCCCAAGTTGGTACTGGTCAGAGTGTTTTGTCATAGCAATTGAGACACAAACTAGGACAGTGCTGTTTCTGTGATATCTTAAATTGGGAATCTGTGGGTCTGGTCAACAGGGACTGAAGAATCAGTTGTGATTTAGACGAGACCAGAACCACTAAAGTGAATCCATTGCTTTACTAGGACAATTGATGCTGGTTAGTAGGGATGAAAAACCAGATGTAAGTAACAAGAGACTGGCACCTTGGTGACAAAATCTTCTGGGAGTTATTTCCTCAGGGTCTTCACACAGGAACTGTGGTCCAGAGGGGCCCTATGCCTCCATCTCAAGCTGGAAGAAGGACTTGGTAACGTTTAACAGTCTCCTGCATGGTTCTGGTGTTGAAAGTGTCAAGGAGTCACAGAGAGCAACTGAGGCTTGGCACCTTGAGAGGACAGGAAAGGCCATTGGTGAAGGTGCAGCCTCAGTTGCAGTGAAGGCCTCAGGATTGAATGGGTCATGGAATCTGAGGTTTTGCACCCCAAGAGGCCAGAAAAGCCCATTGGTGAAGGTACAGCCTCAATTTCCATGGAGACCCCAGCATTTTGGAGATGCCAGGACCATGGGATGACCACCAAGGGCAGCGGCAGGTGTGGATTGGGGCCTGCCTGGACCTGTGAGACAGATTGTGTGTATTGTGAATGGGCAAAGTCAGAGAAGTGGAGCTGCTGGAACCCCTTTGAATGGAGAAGCTTGTGAGTGAATCCCAGATATCCTGCTTTGAGTGACTTTGCTGGACTAAAGATTTGTTAAGTGTGCCTGATTCTTCCCTTTGAAAAAAAACAAAACAAAACATATTTGGTTTTAATTTTTCAGGAGCCTACAGTTGAGAGACTTCTATTTCAAAAGAGACCTTGAACTTTTCAGTGTTTGAGGGATTTTTAAGAGCTGTGGGACTTTTAAAGTTGTACTGCCTTATGTTTTGATATTAGCATCATACCTTTGGAGATAAGAAATGGTTTGTGGTTTAATAATGATATGTTTATGTGTCAAGTTGACAAGGGAGTTGACAAGGGGTCAATTGTGTTAGATAGTTTAGTTGTCAACTTGACACATCTGGGTAGAGGGAGCCTTAGTTGGAGAATTACTTTCGTTGGATTGGCTTGTGGCCATGTCTGTGGGGCATTTTCTTGATTGTTGAGTGATGTGGGAGGGCCCAACCCCCAACCCCCAACCTACTGTGGACCATGCCTCCTCTGGAAAGGTCATCCTATGTTTTATAAGAAAGCAGGCTGAGCATGGGCCAAGGGATCAAGCCTGTAAGCAGCATGTCTGCATAATCCATGCTTCAGCTCCTGCCTCCAGGTTCCTGCCCTGAGTTCCTATCTTGGGCTCCCTGATGAACTGTGACTGAAGAGATGTAAGCTGAATAAACCCTTTCCTCCTCAGGTTGGTATTGGTAAGAGTGTTTTGTCACAGCAATTGAAGGCATACTAGAACAGTGCCTCAAAGCAGTGTGCTAATGGAATTGTGGTTCTCAGTTTTGGTTATCAGGAGTCTGGAAACTGCAGAGACTGATGGTTAAAGGCAAAGGAGAGTGAAAGATGGTCTCACACTTTCTGCAGGCTCACCCCAGCAGCACCATGCTGTGTTGGTAGACATCATCAGAGATATTGCTCCTGTTTAATGAGGCTCAAGGATTCTGATCTAAACATCTGAACATCAATGTTTATTTCCCCATAGCTATGTATAACTCATTTCCTTTTTATTATTTTTAAAATTTTCTGGATATTTTTCCCTGTCCATTGTCTATAGATGTCATGAAGATGGCAAAGATTTATATAGTATCATTAGAAGGGTACTTATAAAGTAAATACATGTTAAAGTTCTAACATATAATAATCACTACAATAACAATAACCAAACTTGAATCATGGGATAACGAGTTCCAGAAAATTTAATCCCATACAGAATATGATGAGATTTATTAGAAAGCACATAGACATGACCTCTGAAATTAGAAAGGTGAGTGCGAAGGTATCGCCTTCCTAGGACTGGTCATTTCAATATTTCAGCTGAATGATTTTGGAGTGCCAAGAAATCCCTCATTATTAAAAGCATAGACTAAATTGCTTGTCCAAATGTACAGAACACTTTATTATAACTAATTAAATCATAATCATGATTTCTTTAGAAATTCTTGGTATATATTGTGAATTAAACACTTGGTAAAAGTAAGTTTTTAGTGTGGTCATCTACACATTCTAGAGAAAACTACCATTTTTGTTAGTTTAAACACATAGGTAAAATACTAAGGTTTAGAAAAGCTAATAACACACTTATAATTTTTCTTGTTATTTGTTTCTTCTGAGATACTAGGAATTGAGTCTAATACATGTAACCCCGGTGCTTGACCACTGAACTATATATATCCCCAATCATTTATTGTTTTTATTTTGAGACTTGATCTCACTAAGTTCATCAGACTGGCCTTGATGAGTTTCAGAAAATTTGTAGCCCACCAAGACTTTGACGTTGGGATCCTCTTGCTTCAGCCTCCTGAGTAGTTAGGACAACATGCCTGCACCTGTAGGCCTGGTCAGCAGCACACACTTTGCAGATCAAAAATTATAAGTAAAATGCTGAGAACAGATTCTGATCTGATGAAACTGATGTTTTTTAAAACATGTCTCCTCTTTCTGTGGATGGGACCATAATAGGTAAGGTTTCAAACAAAGAATGCAGTTCCTCAATGGTAATTTGTAGCTGTTGCTGGCTGGGATATAGAATCAAGAATCCCAGCACTAAAGAGATAAGCCAGTCAAATTAGTTGGTGGCAGTTTGGTTAGCATAGTAGGGAAAGAGGTAATGGGAATTCCTGCTCCTGCTGAACTTTTATGTGTGTTTCATGCTAAACAGAATAAAAGATTCACTACCTTAAGTACGGATAGATGGTTCAGACCTAAGAGAGAGTGTGCTTTCAAACAGTTAGTGATAAATTCATTTGATATCATGAAACCAACATGGTTAGATGATAAGCCCTAAGAAAACATGAGACATTCATGATCTGGTCTCCCTAGCTCTGTTTCTGTGAGCATCTACTCATACTCTGAACTGCTTTAGAGTTGTCTGTCCACCTGTTCCACTGTCAACAGGTGTATTTGTTTGCAATCCATACAGTATCGAGGTCCCACAAATTTGGTGACTAAAACATCACTAATTTTCAACCAGACATTATGAAGTATAGGAAAAGGGATTAGAAAGTCAAGGTCACCCTTAGCTACTTAAGGATTTGGGTCCAACTTTGGAAGAAATGAGATCTTCTCAAAAAAAAAAAGTGCACTGATATTTTTTTCCCATCTGGGAGTCAGAACCTTCCAAGCGAATAAATATTACTGGTTATGACTAGAAGAGATGGGATGGCGTTTTCCCTTTTGATGTAAAATTAACATAGGACTAACAATTTTAAAGGATATAGTTTAGTATTCACAAAATTGTGCAATAATCATGTCTATCTAGTACAAACAAAAGAAAACACAACAAAAAGAGTGTTTTTTTTTAAAGACATGAGCTTTGTGGTAACCTGTCACATAGCAGTAGAAAACCAACACAAATTTCTCAAACACAATAGTTCCTTGAGGAAGGATGATGATTGATTAAAGAAAATTAAAGGCACCTTCAAATAATTAAATATATGGTGCAAACATAAAAGGAAAGCTATTTTAATGAAAAATAAAATATAGTACAGAAACAAAATCCTAACTCATCAATCCAGTATAAGGCTGAAAATGAAAATACAGGGCTAGAGACATAGCTCACTGGATAAAGGGCTTGCCAGGCAAGTGTGAAGACCAGATCTCCCAAACCCATGTAAAAGGTGGCCTGTCTGTATATCAGTGTTCTGGAGATGAAGACAAGGGATTTCTAGAGCAAGCTGGCTAGTTAGCCTCACTAAAGCAGTGAACTTTAGGATCAGCGTGAGACCCTGCCTTAGTAAATATGGTGGAGAAAAGAGAGGAAATCATTTGAACATCACTCTCTGGATTCCACATGACACACACATACATGTATATGTACTAGAACAAAAGTGCACCCACATACAAGTGAACACACCAGTGCGTGCACATACATGCATACATCAAAATGAAGAAAATGAAAGTGTGAAGGAAATTACTAGCAAGATGAACAAAATGTATAACTGGACTATAGAATTATATTGTGTGGTAGTGTGACACACAGATTAAAGACAAAGATTCAAATAGATGCTGTCTATGAGCATCTTATCAAAGTTGAATTGAAAAGTAGTTTTTGGAAAGAAATCACACTAAGAAATCTCTAGTGTCTGTATTAATATCTGAAAAAGACTTCAAGCCAAAGAAGAAAATATTTTCAGCTGCAAATAAGACATTCCCAGAATAGTTCTTGATAATAAAACAGACCTAATTTATTTAAAAGAACTGAATTGTAATATCCTATCATCATATGGAATTGAATTAAAAACAACAGCGGAAATGTACCTTCAAAATACCCAAACTTGTTAACTAACATACTTTTGTATTTTCCGTGCATGAAATAAAAAAGTCACAAGGAAAATTAGAAACTATAATTTACTGAATGAATTTGACATAAAATATATCAAAATAGAATATGGCTTATTAAAATAGTGCTTAGAAGACAGTATATGGACTGAATGTCTTAAAATGCTAAAGAAGAAAAGTTTCATGTTAACTAAGTTTTTACTCCTTTAAGAAAGTAGACAAATACAAATTAGATCCAAGCTACGAAGAGGGAATAATGACGATAACAGAAGAAATCAATGCAACCGAGAAGAGGAAGGAATAAGGACATGATTTAAGCCAAACATTTTTGGGGGGAAAATTACTAAAATTCATATATTCTTTTCCAGGCATAACAAGGAGTCAGATTTTATTTTAAACAATGAGAATCCATTGAAAAGTTGTATTCAGTGGTGTAAATTGGTTATTGATATTTTCAAAACTGATCTTACTTTTCTAACTGCACAATGGAAAACAGACAGGATACAAGTAACAGCTGAAAACTAGAGATATTGAAAGAGGTATTTCCAGTATCTGGGGGAGTGATTGCAGATTCTGGAGGAGATGTGGAAATATTTGTTACAGAGTTGTAGCATTCAGAATACTTGTTCAGGTATTGGATATTGAAAGAGAGAAATACAGAGACCTCATCAACTGATTGTTACTGAACCAGGGGCGACTACCAAAGGAGGAAACCAAGAATTCAGTCTTGGTGTTTTTTATTTATTATTTTTGTTTTATATATATGAGTGTATTGCCTGCATATAGGTAGGTGCACCTGTGTCTTGCAATGCCCACGGAGATCAGAAGAGGGTGTTAGATCCCCTGGAACTGGAGTTACAGACAGTTGTTGGCTGCCATTTTGGTGCTGGGAGTTAAACCTGGGCTTTCTGCAAGAACAGCCAATGCTCTTAATTGCCGAGCCAACTCTCCAGCCAGAAGAACTCAGTCTTGTAATGACTTGACCAACCCATACCTACAAGGTCAGTAAAAGCAATATAAGCTAAGGCCATTCAGAGGAATAACCAAACAAATTTGAATAATCTATGAAAGTCCATTGACAGAGAAATCAGAAGAATTTGAAAGAATGCCAAAGAAGTCTATAGTGTTAAACAACACTGTTAAATTGATTTAGAAAGGAATACAACACATGGGTCGAAGAAGTAGCTCAGTTAGTAAACTGCTCATCTTTCAAGCACAAGAACCTAAGTTTGATCCCAAGAACCCACTTAAAAATGCCAGGCATGGTGGCACATTCTTCTTATCTCAGTCCTGGGGAGTCAGAGACAGGAGGATCCCTGGGCCCACATGTCAGCCTGATTGTTGAGATCCAGACCAATGAGAGACCTTGTCTCAAAGGAGGTAGCTTTCCTGCAGATGACACTGCAGTTATCTTCCTGTTCACACCACACACATACACATGCACGCATGCACACGCACACGCAAAAAAGAAAAACAGCACATATATGGAGATTTTGAATCAACTTGACTATCTTTTTGTTTGTTTTGTTTTTTGAGACAGGGTCTCCCTCTCACCCCAGCAGGCCTTGAAATTGCTTTGTAGATTAGACTGGCCTTAGCCTCACAGAGATTCCCCTGCCTCTGCCTCTCACATGCTGGGGTTAAAGGCCTTGTGCCATCATGCCTACCTTTGGCTATCTTCAGTCCAATTGGTTCTTTAATGAAAGTCAAATGAAATGAATGAATACAAAGAGAAATTTGACACAACTCATGTAGACAACAGGAAGTTTTAAAAATCTAGGAACTGACTAGGGAAGCAAAGGTCATGCCATCATGACATCAATGTGTATGGGGGTAAGGTATGGTATTTTAAGATGGAAAAAATGAGGTGTGTGTAAAATTGGGTATTTATACTTAAGGGGAAAAATAAAAATGGACATTGTAAGATAAACAGGTAAGATTTAAATATCAGTTCTGCCTGATATTAGGACAGTTACACTGCATTACATTTGTTTTCAAGTCCTACAATGGCTGGTTTATAGGAGGAAGTCAAGTTTCCCACAGCTCTTTATGCATTAAACCTACTGTTTTGCTAGTGAAAAATACAAAGAAAATCTCACTTTATACGGAGAATGTGTTTCTGAAAAGGAAGAAGCAATCTGATAGGCTTCTCGCATAATTATATTCTTCTTTGATATGTGATAATTTCACAAAGACTACTGGCTATGTGAAACTGGAACTCTAGCAGTGATTTTTAAAACTCTATTACATGATAAATAATGAAACTTTTACGTAGCTTCAACTTTGGACCCTGAAGCCACTGAATGTTGATGACTAAGAACTGGATTGCCATTTATGAACTCCTTTTGAAGGAAGAAGTGGTGGTAGCTGAGGAGTATGTCAGTGTTACAAACACCCGTGGCTGGTAGACAAGAATGTTACCAAACTTCACATCCGGAAGGCCATGCAGGCTTTCAAGTCTTGAGGCTGTGAGATGCCTGGAGATTTTTCTTCTGAATAAAGGTATCCCATATCATTTTTGGTTACTTCAACTAGTGGCTTAAGATGGTGCCTGCCATCCTGTGCCCAGCTATCAGAAGATGGGCAAGCCTCAGATCACAGGTCTCAGGGGTTAGCAACCTGTAAGGAGAAGACAAAGACCTCTAAGAGCGTGCTGTGGCCCCTGGTATAGATAAGGCAACCAAGGTTGGATCTGGGTCTGTAACCAAATACCAGCTTAGAGATGAATTTGGCAGTGGAGGTAGTCAGGTGCCTCAACAAAACTGTGGAAAATTAATTTGTGTTGAATGAACTTGTAGCCAGAAAAAAATTAACAAATAAGTAAATAAAAATAAAATGTGCATTTTTTGCAGAATTTTTAAAAAATATTTTATTTTTTATTTTTATTTTAAGTGTATGAGTGTTATGCCTACATGTAGGTAAGTGCACTCATGTTGTGTAATGCTTGTGGAGGACAGAAGAGGCTGTCATATCCCCTGAAACTGGAGTTACAGACAGTTGTTAGCTGCCATGTGGGTTCTGGGATTCGAACACGGGTCTTCTGCAAGAATAGTCAGTGTTCTTAACTGCTGAGCCATCTCTCCAGCCCCTGTTTATGGAATTTTAAATGGATCATTGGCTGATATTTGCATCTATAACATCATTAAAATATAATTCTTTATGTTATACAGGTATTGAAATGTCACTGCACTTCTCTATGAAAGAAATAAAAAATCCTCATTTGTTATCATCATCAGTCTCATCACAAAGTCTTTAAGCATTTAGAAATTATCAAGTTTATAGCAATAGAGACAAGTTTCCCAAACTTCCATTATCCAATTCAAACATCAGACTTTATGTGTGGAAACAAATATTAGAATTATTTTCCTTAAAAAGACATATTGACTGAATTCATTTTTACGAACACATCTGCCAAAATTGAAGTCTGATTAACTGTGAACCTGGGAGTCATTCTTTCAAAAGGAAATATTTCTCCATTTAAAAAGGTGTCTAATTGGCCTCAATAATCAGGGGAAACACAAGTGTTTTCCCTCTAACAAACAGCATGTTACTCTTGATCGTAAGAGCTTTATGGGTATTGAAAAATTGTGTCATAAAGAATGTTAAAAAATAAACATGGGCTCCTGCCCTCAGGCCTCTCTTGGGGTAAGTCTATCGCGCAGCCCTCCGTGCCTTGACTCCCCCAGCCGCATTCACCCTTCCATCTCCCCGCTGTTCTCTACTCCTAGTTCGGGCCCTGTTCCATTCCTAGTCTTGGGGCCCCAGACACCTGGGGAGCCAGTGCTGCTTCCTGATCCTTTTCACCGGGACCGGCTTGGTGCCTTCCTTGGGCCCCAGGAGCACTGCTTCTGGACCTGGCCCTGCCCTCACCTCTCTCTGCTTCCCTGGACCTGCACTACCCGCTAACTCTCCTGGCCTGCTCTCCTATCCTCAGGCCTCTAAGGGTGAGTCTATCGCACAGAGCTCCATGCCTGGACTCCCCCGGCCACATTCACCCTTCCATCTCCCCTGCTGTTCTCTGCTCCTGGTTTGGGCCCTGCGCCATCCCTAGTCTTGGGTCCCCAGACACCTGGGGAACCAGTACTGCTT
>NW_008342018.1:782975-783632 GCF_000622305.1 Nannospalax galili
TGAATTTAAAGAACACACAAACAAGGTAATCATAGAGCTGAAGGAAGATAGGGATAAACTTCTGAATGAATTCAGAAAAGAGCTAGAAATATTGAAGAATACTCAGGCTGAAATAAAGAACGAAGTGAAACACTCCATAAGCCAATTAGAAACGACAGGAGAAAGCCTCACCAATAGGATGAATGAAATGGAAAACAGAGTATCAAGACTGGAAGATAAAGTGGACGAACTGGACCACTCAAGCAAAGATTATGAAAAATTTAAGAACTCACAAGAATGGAATATGCAGGAATTGAGTGATACCATAAAAAGACCAAACTTGTGAATCATATGCATACAGGAAGGAGAAGAATCCCAATACAATGGCATGGACCAGATCTTCAACAGAATTGTGGAAGAAAATTTCCCAAACTTAAAGAAAGACATGCCCATACAACTACAAGAAGCATACAGAACTACAAACAGACAGGGCCAGAACAGAAACTCTCCACGGCACATCGTAGTAAAAACACTACATGCACAAAACAAAGAGAAAATTCTGAAAGCTGCAAAAGAGAAACAACAAGTCACATATAAAGGAAAACCCATTAGGATCACAGCTGACTTTTCAATGCAAACTATGAAAGCCAGAAGAGCCTGGACCAAAGTATTCCCAGT
>NW_008342018.1:785987-786449 GCF_000622305.1 Nannospalax galili
AAGTCCATAGCGTTTCTATATACCAATAAGAAGCAATCAGAGAAAGAGCACATGGAAACACTCCCATTCACAATAGCTGCAAAAAAAATGATATGTCTTGGAATAAACCTGACCAAAGACATTAAAGAGCTCTACAAGGAAAATTTTAACTCTTTAAAGAAAGAAATTGAGGAAGACATCAGAAGATGGAAGGACCTCCCATGCTCAAGAATTGGAAGAATTAATTTGTGAAAATGACCATCCTACCAAGAGTCATATATAGACTCAATGCACTGCCAATCAAAATCCTCATGACATTTTTCACAGAATGGGAAAAAACTATCCTAAGACTCATATGGAGGCACAAGAGACCGCGGATAGCCAAAACAACCCTGGGAACTAAGAGCAATGCTGGGGGGATTACTATACCAGATTTTAAGCTCTACTACAGAGCTATAGTCATAAAAACAATATGGTACTGAC
>NW_008342018.1:787440-798423 GCF_000622305.1 Nannospalax galili
TATATAGAGATTAGAAATGCATGTGAAAACGTCTCAATGTCAATAGGCTTGGAATGAATTTTTCTGTATGAAACTGTGTGTTTTGACAACGAGGTGGAGATCTTTTTTAAACATTGGAACCTCATTTAATTTTATGTCTTATAGAGTTTATAATGAGTAAAAGATTATATAAGTGTAATAATTCATCTGTAAACCTAGAAATGTACAGCCAATTTTGAAAGAGATGTACCCTAGCTCAGAAAAATGTTATTGAATAGGTTAATGCTGTTGTAATGAAATGCTTCTTCTAATTAAAAAATAAAAAATAAAAAAAATAAACATGGATTAAGATTTACTAATAATAAATGTTTTTAAGTTTCATCAAGAAATTCATTAGTGAAATTACTTTCTCTTTATTCTATTTTTCTTTTAAGTTATGAAGGAATGAATGATGATGAAGTATCAAATGACTATCGTCCAGTTCTGTTTATTAATGCTGTTGTAATGAAATGCTTCTTCTAATTAAAAAATAAAAAATAAAAAAAATAAACATGGATTAAGATTTACTAATAATAAATGTTTTTAAGTTTCATCAAGAAATTCATTAGTGAAATTACTTTCTCTTTATTCTATTTTTCTTTTAAGTTATGAAGGAATGAATGATGATGAAGTATCAAATGACTATCGTCCAGTTCTGTTTCAATGCCTTAATTCATATTGAAGCCATAGTTTTAGCAACTGTAGATTCTTTTAGTAGCAAACTATAGCCAAATGTCAACAAAATGAGCAAACAATAAATCTAGGATTTAATGAAAGATTTTATATCATACATTTCCCCACAAATAATTTATGTCCCACTAATAGTCCATTAAAACATAATTTGAGCA
Organism: Nannospalax galili; assembly: GCF_000622305.1. Lineage (NCBI taxonomy): Eukaryota > Metazoa > Chordata > Mammalia > Rodentia > Spalacidae > Nannospalax > Nannospalax galili. The sequence continues at coordinate 788,307 of NW_008342018.1, forward strand.
GTGTTTACTTCATAGATATGCTAAATAATTTCAGGGATGTGGTTATCTATAACTGCTAGGGAGAAAGTATGGTGTTGGTTATGTTTGGTAAGGATATATTTAATGATTTTCTTTTCTAGTCTATTGGGCCTTAGCCTGTCATTTAAAACAATTATTTCTTATATTTAGCTCCCAAAAGAAGGGATACAGAATATACAAAAGTGGGCTGACAAAACTTTAAATAATTATTTAATTGATTTATTTATTGTATGAGAGAGAGAGAGAGAGAGAGAGAGAGAGAGAGAGAGAGAGAGAGAGAACAAACACGCATGTGCCATGGAGGACCTGTGGAGTTCACTGTACAACTTGTCACTTCTTTCTTTTCACTGTCTAGGTTCTGAGGCTGAAGTTCAGGAGGTCAAGCTTGGCAGCAAATGCTTAAACCTGCTAGGCCATCTCTCCAGTCTGGGGTAAAACTTTATTAGAATATGTGAAACAGAAGCCTTTATTTACTGGCCCCCCTCTTTCCTATGTACACCATTCTAATTTGGAATGAAAATTTAGGAGCAACAGAAGGCATCCTTGGTAGGATGAGAAACCTTGAATTATAGTGTACTGGAGTTATTATTTTTCAGGGAGTGCATTGAAGAAGCAACTCACTTTCAAATAAATATATAAAAGCTGTTATCTGTATACACTAAGTATAAGTGGTTAGAAAATGTAAAGAAAATAAGAATCCTTTGACAACCTAATGAAAATATAAAATTCCCAACAATAAACTTAACATTAACATGAAAGACTTCTCGAGAAAATGACACAGATTTACAGAAAAACATAAAATGAGACTTGACAATAGTAACATGCAGGTATAGCTTCTTAGGCAAAAAGAACAAACATTAGCAAAACTCTGGTAATTAACTCATGTATTTAACTTAATTGAAATAGTGTAAGGATGTTTTTTTGAAGTTTATGCTCTGAATGTAAGTTTCTTCAGTAAAATAATTATTTAGCACTAGCCTGAAATTTTGAAAAATTAGGGATTTTGAGGTTGTATTATGCTTTCAAAGCAATGTCCCTATGAAACAATGGGGAACTGGGAAATAGTTGAACAATTTTTCAAATATCACAGGCCATAAAATCAAGAAACTTACTTGATTAAAGTTATGTAATTTGAGTTATGTAATTTGAGGATCATGAGACTATTAGGGTCACATACTATGCATTTATTATACACTAACTATTCTAAGCAACTAAGCCTAGTAACCATTTCACTGACTCAGAAACCATGTGAGGTAGGCCTCATTATTCCCTCACTTTAGAAGTGGGTTTCCTGAATTTGGTGAGTGATTAATGAGTAGCTGATTTGTAAAGCTATTTGTCAATAAGCAAAAAAGAAAGCTAGAGATTTATTTTGTGCTTCCTCCAATTATACTCAAATGAAATACAGTATTGCATGAAACACAAAACAAAACATTCAAAGCAGTGTTCTAATTATGTTACCAAAAATGTAATGCAAAAGATTGATAAAACTGGGGACTGAAGAAGATAACCCAGTGGTTAAGAATACATGGTGCTATTGCAGAAGACCTGAATTCAGTTCCCAGTGCAACTGCCTGTAACTCAAATCCAAGAGATTCAATGCCATCTTCTGATCTCTGAAAGCACCTGCACTGGTGTACACATACTTCCCCATATACACAGAATTAAAAGCAAAATAAAAATAAATCTTAAAATGAATTGCCAATTGAAAATTATGTCTCTATTTCTATCTTAAGGCAAAGATTTAAGTAAGGCTGAGGCAGAACTCATAACATTCTATCTCCAAACATAGCATCATGGCATTTGAGAAACATCAGAAGCAGTTCACAGAAGCCATGAAAATGACCCCTGGCTTCTTTGTCCAGAGGAGGTCATAAGTTCAGCTGATCTTTCCTGGAAAGTAGGTCATAATATTTTACTTCCAGAGGGTTGCTTCCTACACCCAAAGAGAATTAATTTCCTTATATACAAAAGCACAAAGAAACCATGAAGTATCTTACAAATGGCTGGGCAGGCCAATAGGTTGATGTATGAACCAAATTCTGAATAGAGATCTATCTTGGTTTGCAGGAGAACTTATTAACACCCTTGAAATTTGTCATCATAAGTCCTCAAAAGACCACATTTTGTTTTGCATTAAATACTGTATTTATGACGTCAGAACTTTAGTTGTTTTCAGCTGCTACCAACTCTGTCTACCTCTTTTCTACATCCTTAAGGAGCAGGCAGAGTACTGTAAATCTATTGTTCTAACAAAGCCAGTTTCTGGGAGTCCTTGTTTCTTATTTCATATTAAATTGAGTGTTTAGAGTATGATTTGCCTATTCTGCAATGGTTACTCTCTGGCTTGAATATACAATGTCCTCCACAAGAGCATGTGTTTAAATGTTTGGGCTCCAGGTAGAGGCACTATTTTGGGAAGACATGGAAATTTAGTAGGTGGGACCAACCTGGATGAAGTACGTCACTAGGGAGTGAGTTGGTCTTTGGAGTTATATTACTTGTTGTTTTGCTACAACAAAATACTTGAAGAAAACCATTGAAGGAAAGACTTCTTTTGGCTGACAGTTTGAGGGTGCAGTTTATCATGAATGACAAGGCCTGTTTGCAGGAGCTTGAGATAGCTGGTCACATTGCCTCTGTGGTCAGAAAGCAGAGAGCAATGAATACTTTTACTCAGCCTGCTTTTTCGTTTTTATTCAGTCTGGGACCCTAGTCCATAAATTGGTATCATCCCCTTTAAGGTAGACCTTCCCACTTAAATTAACCTACTCTAGATAATCCCTCACAGACATGTCCAGATGCTTTCCAGTGATTCTAGGTCCTTTCAGGCTGGCAATCACTACTAGCCATCACAATACACTACCCCTAGCCCTCCTGTCTTGCTCTCTGCTTCCTTGTCCTCTTGATATGAATAGTTGTTCTCTACCACACACTCCTGTCCGCATAATGTTTTGCTAAAGTATAAGGGATCAAACAATCATAGATTGAACCATTGAAACCATGAGCCAAAATAATCTTTCCTTCAGGTACTTTGGTCATAGTGCTGTCTTTGCTTTATTTTGATGAACACATAAGCACTGTCCCTTAATTCAAATATATAACAAATTTAGACTGAAATGTTTTTAATCTTTTTTTTACATGTATGAGTGTTTTGACTGAATGTATGTAAGTGAACCTGTGTCGTGCAAAGACCACAGAGGACAGAAGAGGGCTTTGGATTCCCTGGAACTATACTTACCAACAGGATGGTTGTTAGCCACAAGGTGGGTTCTGGGATTCAAACCTGGGTCCTCTGGAAGTGTAACCAGTGCTCTTAATCACTAAACCATCTTTCCAGTCCCTGTACTGAAATACTAGACCCTGGACTGAAGCCTCTAAATAGATCTATTTTTTTTCAATCCTTGGAAGAAGAGTCAATCCTACTATATTTCTAGCTGCCACTTTGTTTTGAGCAAGTATTAGTTAGCTATTTCCTCTGAATTGAAACATTCCTTTCTAGTAAAAATAAGGGACTCAAAAGTCTCAGGAAGCTAATGAAACTTAAAGACCCAGGAAGATTACAGAACTTACATGGCTCCAGGGACCCTTCCCCAAGTTATAAAAACAGTAGACAATTGTTGAGGGAGAAGACACTCTTCAGTGGAACTCCCTAAAAATCATGCAGGGAACTCCAGTAATGCAGCTTTCATGAGCATTCACCCTTATTGGATGGGATATTTAGGTGCTGCATCAGCCTGTCTCCCACCATAAGTAAACATTTTCCCATGATTCTGCAAATAAGCTAGACTTGGGCAGAATAATTTCTTTGGCCTGCTGCTGGTGCCCTATTGGGTGTGAATAGATGCTTCTTCATGACTATGCAGGTGGAGCCACGAAACACCCGTCTTTAGCCTTGTCTTACAGCCATCTTGTCTATAATTATTTTCATATCCACTACTAACAATTCCTTGTTATAATTTTGAAACTTATTAATATGTTTTTGTAATTAAAAATCATAAGAAGCATTAAAATTTATATGATACTTCCTAAATATGTAATGAATAAATTTTAACTCAAAAGCTGCTAAATAGTCAGGTGTGATGGCAGCAGAGGTAGGAAGATGTCCATTAGATCAAGGCCACTCTGGTCTACATAGCGAGTTCCAGGACAATCAGCTGTGGCTACAGGGAGACCCTGTCTCAAAAAACCAAATAAAAAAATCTAAATAGTCTTCATTTTAATAGCTCTATCTTAATGTTTGACAACCTCTGGCCTATGGGTCAAATCCTCTTTTGTGTACCTGCGAAATTTTCTTAGAAAACAATCACATTCTTTTATTTATATACCATCTTTAGCTGTTTTTGTGCTCCAAGAATGAAGTTGAATCATTCTGACAAAAACCATATGACCTGCAACACATAAAATATTTACTATATGAACTTTCATAAAAATGTTTTGCAAGCCCTGACCTGTGTTGCTTCAAAGAGCTAGATTTATTTTTTAGGTCTTCCAAAATGAGACCACTAAACCAAATTAGAATAATAAAACATTGTCTAATATTTGAACAAAGGTCATGGGATGAGAACTGGTGGGATGAAAGCCTTAAAACACCACCATTGCAGACCTGCCATGCATATCACTTGTCTTTACTGGCTTTTTCTTTTATATTTTAAAAGGTAAATTTCCTCTGATATATTTTGGAGATAACAAGATTTTTTTTCATGTTCTTTCCTAAATTTAGATAAATGCCAACATTTTCCAAAACCTCAATTCTGATAGTATTTTCTTTGTTAAAGAATATTGTTTTTTCAAGTCAAAACTGCGACTTTGTTCAAAATATAAAAGGAGCATGCATTAAGTATTTAACTCAAAAAAATGTGGGAACTAATAATATATTATAACTGATTCAAAGGAGAGTGTAAAGAACCCTGTAATCATATGCACTAAAGAATGTTAAAATGAACCTACAAGGATGTAATTAGCCTCTAGAAATAACAAACTATATTTCACTGGACATTACAAAATTACACTTATTTGCTTATTATCAATGTTATGAATCTGAGAAGGGTATAAAACAGCTTAAATATAATGAAAAACAGGTTGAATGAAGATGAATGTTGTAAGATTACTAGTTCACCTCAAAGTTCCAGGCTTTCCTGAGAGCACGAATGCTCTACTTTCCTTCTTTCTTATTTTATTACCAATGTCGAACTTTGTCCTTTTTCATTTGTTTCTGCAACACTGCCATTTTAAGAATGTACAGCACTTTGGAGACTAATACCAAGGTAGTTATATAGCTAAGGCACATAAATGGAAAAGCAACATTTAATATTAGATATTATTGTCCCAAAAGCTCGACCACTCTAGAATACTCCTGGAAATAAATAGTCCTCTTGTTTCTATTCTTACCTCTTAGTTTATATCAATGACCAATAAAAATTCAATATTTTATGACTTTATTATTAAAATGGATTCAGAATCCTCATTATCTCATAGAGAGACTTGAATATAATCAGGAAAAGATAAATACTTTCAAGTTAAAAATTCCACTGAGATGAATCAGTGCATTTTTCTAAGTCAGTAACCTAAATCACCAGCCTCCCTGTTGGTAAAAGCATGGTACTTCCGTGGAGGGCAAGAGTGCTTTTAGTCAATGTTTGTTTTCAATTCCATAGCAACATCTTTTTCAGAGGTAGTGCATAAATAGTATGGAAAATACGAAATACAGGTATGAGGTGGGATTGACTGTTTTTTTTAATGGATGAACAGAGTGGATGACATAAGAGCTAGGACATGTCAGAAACCAGATCACTTAGAGCCATATTAGTACAAACCAGTTTATGCAGAGGACTTCAATAGCCATATTTTCTCTGCAAAATTGTTTATCACCTTTTTTAAACTCATAAAAGTGTTTCTGTTTAGACAATAAATGTTATGGCTACTCTACTTTTCATTTGTGGTGATAAATTTTATGTCAACTTCACAGGGCTAAGGTTACATGACAGCTAGAAAAATATTAATGCTAGCATTGTAAGGATATTTCTACAAGAATTACCATTAAAACTTGGAGATTTTGAAAAGAAAATCCATCCTCATCAACATAGTTTTTCATCATCCAGTCCATTGTGGGCAGGACTAGAAGGGAGAGTGAAAAAAGGGAAAAATAAAGTGTCTTTCTCTCTTCTTGGTCTGGAACACCCATTTCTCTCTTATTCTGTCCATGAATACCGGGGCTCTTAGTTCCTGAGCCTTCAAATTCAGTCTTAATTACACTACTGGTTCTCCTGGTTCTCAGACTATTGGGTCACAGCACTGAAGATCTGGAGTTTACTGCTGCCTTTGTGTTTGGGTACAGGCTACTGTTTCTGTTTTTCGATAGAATCCTATCAGCTATGGCATCACTTTTAAATGAAATAGAGTGTTGTGGTAGAATTCTGAGAAAAGGAATGCTGTGGAAACATGTACTCTAAAAGCCATAAGTTATCAAATTAAAAACTACTGGGATCATCACAGATACCGAAATTACCAAAAATTGTGTTGAGAGAATTATACTGAGACAATTGCTAAGAATTTTCTAAGAGAAAGAAGGACAGTAATTTGGGGGGTGAACAGATACCAGTCACAGCAAAATAATGAAAAGGAAGTTTTATTTTCTCGAAAAGTTGTTATACAACTTTTTGTATATGGTAAGCATAACTTCTCAGAACACAGCAGCTGGGGCCATGTGAACTTGAGTGAATTTAGCATGTTTACATTTTATCAACTTTGGGACTGGAGAGATGGCTCAGTGGTTAAGAGCACCTGGCTGCTCTTGCAGAGGACCTGGGTTCAGTTCCCAGCACCCATATGGTGGCCAATAACAGTCTGCAACTCCAGTTCCAGGGGATCTAGCACCATCTTTGACTTCCTAGGCCATTGCACTTCCAGGTGCACTTACATACATGCAGGCAATACATTCATATTCATAACGTAAAAATACTAAAAATATTTTTAAAAATTACTGCATTAGGTCTTGTACAAAATTAGATTAATATACTTACTGAACTTTTGTAAGACTGATTGGAAGTAACAAGAATGAGGTATCTTAGATTAGATATGGTGGCACATGCTTTTAATTCCAGAACACAGGGCCCAGAAACAGTTGGATCACCATGAGTTTGAGGTCAGTCAGGGCTATATAGTGTAACCCTGTGTAATAAAAACAAAAGACAACCAAAGAAACAAAATATTTAGTCAACTGGAATGGATTATGAATATTATAATTTCCAAGTAAAATTAATTTGTATTGATGTTTTAAATACTTGTGTTAAATAAATGTATGTGAGTTTGTATTCAGGTGTTAAATATCTCGACTCTTCTTTCACTATATTAGTTACTTTTCCCATTTCTCTGACAAAATACCTGAGAAGAACTAGTTTAGGGGAGGAAGGTTTTATTCTGGCTTACACTTCAAGGGGTATGGAGTCCATCATGGTGGGGAAAGCAGGGAGGGAGGAGCAAGAGACCGGCTGATCACATTGTGTCCGCATTTAGAAACAGAGAGTGAGCATGTAGTGGTACTGGGCTATAAAATCTCAAAGTCCTCCCTCAGTGACTCACTTTCTTCATTGAGGCTCCAACTTCTAAAGACTCTACAACTTTCCCAAACAGCATCACCAGCTGTGGACCATATGTTTCATCATATGAGCCTATGAAGGGCATTGCAAATTCAAAACACAACAGTGAGCCTCACTAAACACCATTATTGAACTCATTATATGGAGAGGACACAGAAATGAAAACAATTTCTTTTTTGATATTTCTCTTTTGGCAATATATGTCTTAATGTCATTCTGCTGTTTAAAAATCTTATAATACCTTTTGATTCCACTTAAAGTGACAACTGAAAATGTACAAAACTAGTGTAAGTTATTTCTTCTTATAAATATAATAGTGCCTGCTATCTTCAAATCAAGTACTTAAGTATGTAAATCAGTTTCATCTTGAGTTTATAGAAACTTAAAAAGAACCACATTAAGATAACAAACTGAAGGCTAGAGGAACAGCTCAGATGATAAAGTGCTCATGGTACACATATGAGGACTGCAGTTTGGATCCCTGGGACTCACATAAAAGCCAGGAAGGCATAGTGGCCCACCTGTGTGTAATCTCAGTGTGCAAGAAGGAGGGACAGGATCCCTGGGGCAAGTGGACATGCTGGACTAGTTGAACAGGTGAGCTCAAGGCTCAAGAAGAGACCTTGCCTCAGTAAACAGAGAGCAACCAAGGAAGAGATCTGATGATGTCACCCTATGGCCTCTACAAGCACATTTACACATGTGCAGATCCACATGCACACATGTGCATATTCACATGCCGACATGCTTATGAACACACATTAACGTACATACACATCACACTCATAGAAATAAACCCACTACCTGTTATGTAAAGGGGGAATGGTAGAAATGCAAAAAATTATGTAAATTGATCTTTTGAAAATATTAACATTTATGTTCCATAGTCTACAATAAATGAGTTCTAAATAAAACAGTAGAAACTACAGATAGATTAGCATCAGCTTCAAAAATTCCTGCTATTGCAGAATAGCAAGAATAATTGCCAGTAGTTAATGTCTAGACACAAGTTTTCTGGAAACACTAAGACAATTTGAATCAACTTAGAAAAAAAAATCATTCCTTGTAATTCATGTCTGACCACAAGCGACCAAGAGAAAATTGATCTACAGGGTCTCCTAACATCAATTGGCTTCCAAGCCAGTTGTGCCCTCTGACAGTTGCCTCTGATCGTGTCCTCTGGCTGTTCTCCTCAAACACTGGAGGAGCTGAGGAAATTTTGAACTGTGGAGCAATCTCAATTCCTTCAAGGCATTCTTCAATCATAAAACTCAGGCTTTACAGTCACTGTGATGCAGAGGTTAGAGAAGGCCAGGTTATTGTTAAAGAGTTCACTGAGCCAGCAAAAGGTGTTCTTAATCTCCCTGAGCCATGATATACCTAGAAGCCAGACTGGTAAGTTATCAAAACTTGTCACTTTACAGCAAACAGTAAAGTTGCCTGTAAAAGTGGCTTTGTACAGAAAATTTTATGTACTTCATTTCGTTCTTTGTAGTCTAGTGGTATACCAGTTATCTGCTTGGATTCCTGCTGAGATTCCAACCTCAGTCTTATTTCAGCAACTATAGTGGCCATTCCCCCATGCCTTCAACACTGTTTAATTTTTACCTTCTCACCAACTGTGCAATTTGCAGGTGGTTTGGTCTTGCCACTGGGGTTCATTATTCATCACTGCATCTTAGAAAGATTGTCTTTTGTTTATTTCCAATGGAATGAAAGTTTAATGTTTCTAAAAATGTATTCCAGCAATCCCTTGCTTTTCCTTTATTTCCTATGGGAAAGTCATGTTGATTCTTCCAGGCAGTCTGTCTTTTTCATTAGGTGCCTCTCACTGATAAGTAGAAAGAAAATGTTGTATCACATTGTAAAGAGAAAAATCCCTTGTGAAATTCCCCCAGTGTAAGTCTTAGGTTATTCTGACCTTACAGAAGCAAAGGAAATAATTGTCTATCAAGTTATCTAGCCAAACCACCACCTAATTTTCAAGTCATTTTGCAATATGAATTCAATAAAGCACCCAAGGAGGTAAAACACATATATTGTGTATTTAGTGTCAGTGAATATGGCAGACAAATGTAAAAATACAATATCCAAAAGCAATTTTATCCATTATACTGTGTCACAGTAAAAGCTTTTTTGCATAGATAGAAGGAGGACAGGGAGAAATGATTGGTATAAAAATCCTCCTGTCCCCCACCCCCTCCCTCTCCCTTCTTTCTTCCTTTTGTCCTTTTCCTTCCTTCCTTCTTTCTGAATTCCTAACTTCCTACATTCTTTCCTTCCTTCCTCCTCTTTCTTCTTCATTGGCAGTTATGTCCATAGTAACCGAGACTCCAAAATATTCCTTTGATGAAGCTGATGTACAGATTTAGTAATAGTTCTTTAATTACAGTGTGTAGCCTTCTATATTCAGTCTGAAATATGTGAATATTGAGAAATTTTAAGCCTACTGTACAACTGGGCGATTGGGAAGTCTTTTGTCATCTATATATAATATATAT
>NW_008342018.1:798517-810791 GCF_000622305.1 Nannospalax galili
ATATTAGCTAATATTTAACTTATTAAACTTAGCAAATCTATTTCTTTTTTCAATGTGTATTTTTACTGAATTTTTGTGCATCTCATACAGAACATCATAATCATCTCTATACTCCCTCCCCCCTTCTGCACCCCCATAGCCCCCCACAGATTTCATTCAATCATTTATGTTAAGGCCTATTAAGTTTGTGTTCTCCATTGTCTCTCAGTGCAAGTTCATCCACTGGAGTCCAGTCAGCTATCTAGTGTCTCTCCCTTAAACGAGATCAACCCTACCTTTACACCTAAGGCTTATGCAGTACAGTGGAACAGGCAGTAGAGAGAATACTAATGCATCTCTCAACTCTTACCAGCAAAACTTCTTAGTAAAAGAATACCATGAACACAGAAGGCCACAACTGGCCAAAGTTTGGAGAATAAGAGACTATAGAGAACATGTCCCTGGATAGGACTCCCATATTAAACCTCAACCACCTATGACTCAGAAACACTTGAGGAAGAGAGGGCAGAAAGATCGTAAGAGCCAGGGTTGGTGCATGATCATAAGGAAAAAGAGTCATACAGGCTTCTGGGAACTTGCTCATATGAACTTACAGCAGGAGTGCCAGCATGCACAAGACCCTTGCAAACTCAATCAGACAAAGACCCAGCATAGAACTGGGGAAATGGCCAGCAGTCCTCAAACTTAGCCAAAGAAATATTGGCAGCTGATTACTGCTGAGTGAGGGAGAGTTGATATCCATTTTGCTTGATGCTATGTGACCTCAGTATAATTGAGAAAACACTAATCAAGGTCAAAAATTTGAATAGATTATTTTGTAACTTTTTGAGAACTTCATATTTGAGTATTGTATTTCCATTATCTATGCTTTTCCTAGCTCCCTTCCAACTCCTCTCATGGTCCTCCACACTCATTCTCAATTTCTTGTCTTCTTTTTAGATTATTATTATTATTATATACACATATGAATATTTATAAAATTACATATATATAATACACACACACATATATATAAATATATATAAAATTCACTGAGTCCATTTAGTTGTGTTCATGTGTACGTGTGTTTATTGCTGCCCAACCTCTCAGGGAGTTAGTCACAGGAGAAAGCTGATTTTCCCTCCCTTAGCTTCCATTGATTGCCTATAGCTCTTAATCTTGAGGTAGAACCTGGTGAAATTTACCCTAGCCATAATGGCATGTCAACTAGCTTTGTCATAATACAGGTCTTATTAAGCTACTATACCATGGAGATATCATGGATGTAGCTTTTGTATCATGTCTAAAATGCATTAACTAGTATCAGATGTCCTGTCCCTCTGGCTCTTACAATCTTTCCACCCCTTCTTCCTTAATGTTCACTGAGCCTCAGGGATAGATTTCAATTCTTTTTGTCAAACTAGAATCTTTGATTTAATCCTTCTACTTTGACAACAATTGTCTTTGATATCTCATACATGAATTGTAGAACAAAAATTTCTTCCTATTCCTCATAAATTCCAGAAACAAGGGCCTAACACAGTCAATACTGACAGCACTCTAAAGTTTATAAACTCCTACACATTACAGCCATGATATTAATTTTGAGAGATAAATAACATGCATTACTTTCCTAAGAGATAACGGTACCTTTTAGAAAACAGGGCAATTGACAACCTACATGTAAATGCGTGTTTTTTCCCTCAAACATATCTTCCAAAATACTATGATTAATAACACTACTAGTATATGTCAAATGCCCCTAGAGTGACACTTCTATTTCAGAATGAGTTACTTGACCACATTTAAAAACACACACACATATATATATATATATACATAACAAATGAAACAAATATATATATGAAATATATGTGGGTGTATGAAATGTTTTTCTTTTCATTTCCTCTTTCTTGCTCCATGTCTAGTTTTCCCCAAAAGCTTCAACACATCTCTTTTATTCACTATCATTTTGATACAATTAATGTTTAATTCTTTTGGTCTTTTAAATATTTTTACTTCATTTCCATTTATATACTTATTTTGGATTTGTATGTGTGTGTATGTGGATGTGTTTGTGTGTGTTGGAGTGGTGTGTATGCCATGGTGGTGTGTTGAGGTTTGAGGATACCTTGTGGGAGTAAGTTCGCTCCAACTACTGTGTATGAATACCAGGAAAGAAACTCAAGTTGTCAGGCCTGGCAGCATGTGCCTTCACTCATTAAGCTATGTCACAGGCCCAGTTTAGTTTTTTTTTTTCTTAACATACTAATTAAAATAAGTTGTTTCTTGTACATGTGTTCATTATTTTCTTTTCATTTGTTAATTCAGAGCTTGCATCCTGGTTCTCTCTGCTGTTTCCTTTCATCTTTTAGGACATGCACATTTTGATATTTTAGGCTATCCCACAATACTTAATAAAATTATTTGTACGTAGAGAATACTGACTGCTTGTTAATTAGTTAATGGTCTCTCCTGTTGCACTGGGTTTTGTACTTATGCTCATTCTGGTCATACTTTAAAGCTCCTTGTATTTTGCAGAATGCCAACAGAAAGATGGTCATATCCTAAATCCTGAAAAGGGGAATGAAAGTTGTAAACACCATTTAACTTGTTAATCAAATCACTTTGATACTGGTCAATTCAGGGATTTTCTGGGTGGTCTCAAAATGATCACAAGGTTTCTTCTAACTTGCAAGAGAGAGGTAAGACTGAAAATCAGTACTGTAGTTTCTCTAGAAATATACATCTCATCTCCTCCCACCCCATTTATATCATGGGACTGTCCTCCAACAGACAGACCATGGACAGATGCCTTCTTCCCAAGCTTGGTTATACCTACTTGACTCGGATCATCAGAGTTAAGCTTATTGACTTTTTATGCTCCCCAAGAAAGGAGAGTCAGCCACAGCTCCCAACTGAGGAGAAGGTCTCAGTTGGACCAGGGGGAGGGGCTAAGGGTATATGAACTGAGGAAGCCATAGGGAGGGTCTCTTGCCTCATTGTGTGAGGTTTGAGGAAATCACAACCCTTGCATGGAAGGAGGCTTTCCAGTTCAGTCTTAGGAGAGGATCGCCTACATTCCTGTATGTAAACTCTCACCCATTGCTCTGTAAGTAAGCCCAGTGAATTCACTATTTTCCCAGACTGTAGTTTGGTGAAACTGGACCTTAGTTTGTTTTAGTGACTGGCCTTGAACACCTGATCCTCCTGCCTTCAGCTCCCAAGTGCTGGACTTACATGTCAACTATGCTCCACCTGACCAGTTTGTTGACCTTTCAGTTTGTGGAATAGGCCATGCTATGACAAAAGGAAAGTGGAAGGTTTCTGAAATTGGAAAAGCAAAAGATGGAATTGTTTAGAGTTTACAGAAATAAGTTCTAACCTTTCAATACCTTTGTACTAGCCATGGAGGCTAATTTCTCACTCAGCTACATAAAATAATTAATTTACAATGTTTTAATTGGTTAAATTTGTGATTAAAACGAGTAACCACCGGAAAACCATACATTGCTAATATACCATTCTTTTTTGTAAAAGTATTAACACAAACTTTAGTGTGAAATCCACTGAGAATTTCTGTCAAAGCAGATGAAATAATTCTTTCTCGGTTTAAACTTTCCACAAATGTTTTCTCTGAGTGTGTGCAACCTGATTAATAAACAGGCAGTAACAAAATGTCAGCTAAAGGTGAATCACCTGTTGAGGCCTGCTGACCTCATTCCCTGGATCTCACCTCATTATTTTCCTCTTATTCAAAGCATCAGCTACACAGAACTACTTGCTGGTTCTAAACATGCCAAGCTTTCCCATATATTATTTCTTTTCTCATTTTCCCATTTACCCTTCACCTTCTTTAGCTTTGAAACTTTGGGCAAAATTTCATGGCAAACCTTCTAGTCTTCTTGGAACAGGCATTTAGAAGCTGTCTTTGCTAAAAAGCATGGTGTCCTCACTTGGGCCCACAAGGTAACTAAATAGGTGACGGAGGACTGGTATTTCCACCACATTTACATATATCTCCTTTGTTTCAGGTCAATTATTTACCTCTACGGAGAACCATGTTAATCAGTCAAGGGGTGTCTGTCTACCTAATCCATAATTCTAATTTCAAAGTGGAAAGAATGACGATGCCATTGTCATATACCTGCAGTCCCCTCAGATTACAGAAGCAACAAAACCTGTAGGACAGGTCACCCCTGAGAAGAGAGCATTGACCAGTGATGGAGAGGCTACATCTGAAACAGGCATCTTGTAGGAACCATTATGGACCCTGGGTAGATGACAATTCGTGCTTTATGGATTGCAATTTGTTAATAATCTATGAGACTTACCTTGCAGGACCAGAGGTGAGACCATGATGTGTGGGGCCACATCCTGAGCAAGAATGCTTAATTATGCAAACTTCTTGCCAAGTCCCACTTTTCCTGTATTAAACCTAAAGCTCATGTGACCCTTTCACTTGTGCCACAGCCCTATGTACTGGTTAAATCTCCTCACTCAGCTTTTCAACAATACTCATCTCTTCAACTGGTATGTTCAGACAGGTTTCCAACTCTACCTTTCCCTCTAAAACTTCACTCTGCTGGCATAAAGTCTTCCCTTTGTGTTTCCTCTGCCTGCTATACTTATCCTTAATACACATGACTTGCTGTAGCTTAGTTGCCGTGTTCTTGTTCTATTATTGTTATTTTTTTATTTTTCATTTTTGAAAGACAGGGTATTACTATGTTGTCCTGGAACTCATTATATAGACCAGGCTGGCCTTGAATTCACAGAGATTGCCTGCCTACTGCTCTGTCCCAAATGCTAGGATTTTAGGCATGATCAGTTCCCTTTTAACACGCTTCTCTCACTAGATTTTAAATAACTCTAGAGGAGAAATTACAAAGTTCTGGTCACAGTGGCAACTCAATAATATGTTAAGTGGTAAGTAGCTGCATTCTCTCTGTAGTGAACTTAAATGTCTCTCTTTCACATATTTTCAAATTATGTCCTGTATTCAATTCTTTTTCTGTGCTACCTTTCCTGACATTTTGGATGTCTCCCTCTTACATTACCATGTTAACTAAAATTATATTTCCCTCTTCTTATTGGAAGTCTCTAAATAAGTGACCTATACCTGTGCCACAGCATCTACTCATTTCCACCTTAATCCCTTGCAAATCTGACTTTGGAAACACCCCTACTACTGAAATTATTCTTCTAATATCACCAGCTGCTTACTCAGTTCAATAAATTTTCTCAATTGGCATTTTATTTAATCTCTCCAGTGATTCAAACTACCTTGATCTAGAAGCTTCTTTATTGTTCTTGTACTTGCCTCTTTCCATCTACTTTATTTTTCTTAGCAGCTGAGTGTTTCCTCTTGATTAATAAATGTACTTTGTACTCAAATACTGGGCCTATTCTTGCTTAAATATTCTCATGAACTGTCTGCTCCTTCTCTTGGCTTCTAAAAGCTCCTCACTTAACAGCTTCCTGACTTTTCACCTTTACTTGGTTCTTGTCTGTGCAACTGCTGACCAACAATATGGATTTGTTACCTGATATTACTTGAGACCTATTGTTTCCTAGCACATACTATATTTATTGAAACCAGTTACTCTTCTGAATGTGTCTATCTTTCTAATGCAACCTTTGTGATTCTAGTTCCTTGTAGTTGAGAATTTAGAAAATACATGGTTTTCTGCATTTTTTTCCAAATGAATGAATAATTCAGAGATTTTTCTTATATGCATGAGAGAAATTACATTAGTTTTCATTTATTTGGCCTCAAATGATTTTTCAGTTATATAGTATTTGCAGTCTACTTTTTAAAAACTCAGGTTTGGACAAAGTGAAAGTGATAATTATATAGCTATATAATCAGGGACAAATTGCTAATGTCTGTTAAGATTAGGTATGTAGAAATGATACATTAATAATACTAGATAATGCTAATCTATAGTTAATAAAGATGCTTGAAAATGAATTAATATATATAAATCATTTTGCTCAATTCTTACCAAATAAAACCAGTCTATCATTGTCTCTCATCCATCAAATAATTCTTTCACATTTTAACATTTCAGAAATGTGATTGTGTTTTTAAAATCAGTAGTGTATATAATGTATATTTACTCTTGACTGTAAAAAAAATTGCTACACTGTGATGCATCTTTCTGCTAAGAGGTTTTACTTTCAGTGAAATTAGATATTGTTAACATTACTGTATGAGTACTAAGAGCTATAATACTGTCATGTCATCTTTATTACTTTCATCTTTCTCTGTAATATAATGTGATTGCTTCCATCTGTTAAATATCACTCTTTAACTCCCTCTAGTCCCTGGGACCCCTGGGGCCTCTTCCATCCCCACCTCACTTTGCATCTCTGAGTGGCCAGGCCCCACAGATTCCTGGAGCCAGCAGCTTTCCTGGATAAGTTTCGCTATGCCCACTGTGCCTTGACTCCCCAGCCACATTCACCCTACCAGCTCCCCAACCCTATCTCGCCTCCTAGCCTGGGTATTGGCCCATTTCTTGTCTTGGCACCACAGACCGCTGGACTGACCTCTTAGCCCAGAATCCCAACTGCTTCCAGATTCTTTGCATATAGACCAACCCAGTTCCTCCCAGCAATCCCCAGGAGCTCTCGGGGCCTCTTCCCATCCCCACCTCCCTTTTCATTCCTGGGTGGCACAACCACCAGCTTCCTGAGACCAGCATCTTTCCTGGGCCCTGCTCCCAGGCCAGCCCAGCCCCCAAATTCCTGAGGCCAGCATCTTTCCTTGAGGGATCCAGACCTTAGGAGAAAATCTGAAAGCATCTGATCCTCATCTGACTTGGGCCTCTGTGGGAAAACCTGAAGATGAAAGCAATTTGGCCATTCCAATTTAAAATCAGAAGAAAGAACCTGAAGCCTAGACCAACCAGCTTTTCACGCCCAACAAGTAAACTACAAAGGCATATAAAGATTACAAAAAGAAGCACACCTAAACTCAACAAAGGAAGGCTTGAGTCTCACACAAGATTCAGAAACTACAAAATAAATCAACATGTCAAAGTCACAGAGAAAAAAATTATATCATGGAAAACCAAAATAATATATCCTCACTAAGTACCAACAGTCCGCTAGAGGAGTACAATGAGAACACCCTAGAGATAACACAGGACATGGAATGCAAAAGGACAATTATAAACATGATAAAAGAATTTAGTGAATTTAAGAAAACACACACAAAGAAATCAAAGAACTGAAAGATGATAGGGATAAATTTCTGAATGAATTCAGAATGGAATTAGAAATATTGAAGAATACTCAGGCTGAAATGAAGAAGCAAGTTAAATATTCAGTAAGCCAATTAGACATGACAGGAGAAAGCCTCACCAATAGGATGAATGAAATGGAAAACAGAATATCAAGAGTGGAAGATAAAGTGGATGAATTAGACCAGTCAAGCAAAGATTACGAAAAATTTAAGAAAATACAATAATGGAATATGCAGGAATTATGTGACACCATAAAAAGGCCAAACTTATGAATCATAAGCATACAGGTAGGTGAATTCCAGGACGACTGTATGGACCAGACCTTCAATAGGATTGTAGAAGAAAATTTCCCCAAATTAAATAAAGACATGCCCATACAAATATAAGAAGCAGGGCTGGAGAGATGGCTCAGTAGTTAAGAACACTGACTGTTCTTGCAGAAGTCACATATAAAGGAAAACCCATTACGATTACAGGTGACTTTACAGTGTAAACTATGAAAGCCAGAAGAGCCTGGACCAAAGTATTCCCAGTTCACCATGGGTTCTATTCCCAGCACCCAAATGGCAGCTAACAACTGTCCATAATTCCAGTTTCAGGGGGTCCAACAGCCTCTTCTGTCCTCCACAGGCATTGCATGACACGGGTACACTTACACACAATGCAAACAATACACTCAGATACATAAAATAAATAAAATATAAAAAAAAAGAGCATCATGTCCAAAAAACAAGCCCTTCAGAGAGTTCTTGAAGCAATACAAAAAGCTGAAGAAAGGAATGAGTATGCTCAAGGGATTACAGAAAGAAACATAATGAAGGTATTACTATAGAAATGTGCAGCTACACCAAGAATGTGAACAGAAATAAAAATGACAGGAATCAATACACATATTTCATTAATAACTTTAAATATCAATGGATAGAACTCCCCAGTAAAAAGACACAGACTAGTTGAATGGTTTAAGAAACAAAACCTATCTTTTGTTGTCTGCAAGAAACTCATCACACTTTCAAGGACAGGTACTACCTTAAGGTGAAAGGATGGAAAAAGAAAGAAAAATCAAGTGAATGGTACTAAGAAAAAAGCAGGTATTGTAATTCTAATATTTTACAATATAGACTTTAAACTAAAACTATCAGAGAGATAAAGAGGGCCACTTCATTCTGATTAAAGGAACAATTGACCAAGAAGATATTACAATAATGAACATAATTCACCAAACTCTGGTGCACCCAACTTCATAAAAACAGTACTGCAGGACTTTAAAACCCAGATTAATCCCAACTCATGAATAGTAGGGGACTTCAGTACCCCATTGTCTCCATCAGATAGGTCAACAGGACAGAGAATTAACAGAGAGACATCTGAATTAAACAATAACACACATCAAATGGGCCTAACAGACATCTACCGAATATTCCACCCAAGCACTAAAGAATATATTTTCTATTCAGCATCCCAAGGAAATTTCTTCAAAATCAACCATATACTGGGGCACAAAACAAACCTCAACAAATACAAAAAGTTGAAATAATTCCATGCATTCTATCAGACCAAAATAAAGCTTTAAATCAACACTGGAAGAAACCTTAGTACCCACATGAACACACGGAGATTAAACACTACCCTTCTGAATGATGAGTGGGTCAAAGGAGAAATTAAGGAAGAAATAAAAGTATTCCTGGAACTAAATGAAAAGGACAATACAACACAACACCTCTGAGACATGTTGAAAGCAGTCCTTAGAGGAAGTTGATAGCTCTAAGTGCCTATACTAAAAAATCAGAAAAAACACAAATAAATGACTTAACATTGCAGCTCAAGACACTTGAAAAGCAACAACAAATGAAACCCACACCCAGAAGACAAGAAGAAATAAGAAAAATCAGAGTAGAAATTCATGAAATAGAAACAAACAAACAAAAAAAAACAATAGAAAGAGTTAATGAATGGATCTTGAAAAGATCAACAAGATTGAGAGACTGCTAGCACAGTTAACCAAAAGAAAGAAAGAGCACCTCCAAATCAATAAAATCAGAGATGAAAGGAGAAACATCACAACTGACATCAAAAAGATCCAGAACATTATAAGGGAATACTTTAAAAACCTATACTCTACTAAATTTGAAAACCTAACAGAAAAGGATGGGTGTCTAAAAGCATGGAAACCACCAAAACTAAACCAAGAAGAAATCAACCATAACACATAAGGAAATTGAAACAATAATACAAAACCCCAAAACTAAAAGAAGCTCAGGACCAGATGGATTTACAGCACAATTCTACCAGATATTTAAAGAAGATCTACATCCAATGCTACTTAATTTATTCTAAACAATAGAAATGGAAGGAGAATCTCCAAATTCCTTGTATGAACCCAGCCTCACTCTAACACCAAAGCCAGGTAAAGATACAACCAAAAATGAAAACTATAGACCCATATCCTTAATGAATATAGATGCAAAAATTCTCAACAAAGTGCTTGCAAACCACATACAGACACACATCAAAAAGAGCATCCACCATGATCGAGTCGTCTTTATTCCAGAGACTCAGAGACTGTTCAATATACATAAGTCAATAAACCTCATAAATCATATAAATGGACTGAAAGACAAGAACCATACGGTCATCGCAATAGATGCAGAGAGGGCCTTTGACAAAATTCAAAATGCATTTATGTTCAAAGTCCTAGAGGTAATTGGACTGGAGGGAACATACTTCAACATAATTAAAGCCATATACAACAAATGCATGGCCAACATCATTCTAAATGGAGAATGTGGTAGCATTCCCATTAAAATCAGGAACCAGGCAATGCTGTCTAATATCTCCACTCATTTATAATGTAGTGCTTGAAACTCTTGCAAGAGCAATAAGACAAGAGACAGAAGTTAACAGAGTAATAATTGGAAAAGAAAAGATCAAATTACCCATTTTTGCAGACAATATGACATTATACCTAAGATGCCAAAAATTCTAAGGGAAAACTCCTAGAAATTATTAACACATTCAGTAAAGTGGCTTGTAACAAAATTAATCTGCAAAAGTCTGTACCCTTTCTATATGCCAAAAACAAGCAATCAGAGAGAGTATATGGAATCACTCCCTTTAACAATAGCTGCAAAGAAATTAAACTATCTCAGAATAAACCTGGCCAAATACATTAAAGACCTCTACAATGAAATTTTTAAATCTTTAAAGAAAGATATTGAGGAAGACATCAGAAGATGGAAGGACCTCTCATGCTTATGGACTGGAAGAATTAATATTGTGAAAATGACCATCCTACCTAAAGCCATTTTTAAGTTCAATGTAATGCCAATCAATAAACCCATGACATTCTTCACAGAATTGGAAAAAAATCCCAAGATTCATATGGAAACATGAAAGACCTCAGATAGCCAAAGCAACTCTGAGCAATAAGAGCAATGCTGGGGGGATTACTGTGCCATATTTTAAACTGTAACAGAGGTATAGTCATAAAAAAAACATAGAGCTAGCACAAAAATAGACCCAAAGATCAATGGAACAAAATTGAAGACCCAAATATGAGTACATGAAATTTCAGCCATCTGAAATTTAACAAAGGGGCCAATAACTTTCAATCAAGGAAAGACAGCATGTTCAGCAAATGGTTCTGGCAAAAATGGATCTCACCTGTGGTAGAATGAAACTAAACCCTTATCTTTCACCTTGCACAAAAGTCAGCTCCAAATGGATCAAAGATCTCAATGTGATGAATGAAACTCTGAAGCTGTTAGAAGAAAGCGTTGGCAATAACCTACAAGTTATAGATGTAGGAAAGGATTTTCTAAGCTGGACATCAATTGCTCGGGAAACAAGGTCAAGAATCAACAAATGGGACCTCGTTGAACTAAAAAGCTTCTGTACATCATAGGAAGCAACCAAGGCAGTGAAGAAAGAACCCATAGAATGAGAGAAAATCTTCACCAGCAACACATCTGACAGAGGTTTAAGATCCAGAATATATAATGAATTCAAAAAACAAAGAACCAAGAAAGGAAGTAACATAGCTAAAGATGGGCTAAGGAGCTGTATAGAGAGTTCTTAAAGAAGAAATAAACGTGTGTAAGAAGCATCTTAAAAGGTGTTCAACATCAGTAGTAATTAGGAAAATGCAAATTAAAACCACTTTAAGATATCTTCTTACCCCAGTCAGACTGCCTAAGATCAAGAGGACAAATGATACCAAATGTTTGTGAGAATGTGGGGAAAGGGAACACTAATCCACTGCTGGTGGGACTGCAAAATTGTACAACTTCCATCGAAAGCAGTGTGGAGAACTCTTAAAAAACTACAAATGAACCTACCATTTGACCGTTATACCACTCCTTGGCATGTACCCAAAGAACTCATCCTATTGTAGGGACACTTGCATATCCATATTTGTTGCTGCTCTTTTCCAGTACTTAAGAGATGGAAGCAACATAAGTGTCCCTCGACTGAGAAGTGGATAATGAAAATGTGGTTCATTTATATGATTGAGTTTTGCTCAGCATTAAAGAAAGATGAAATCATGAAATTTGCAGGTAAATGCATGGAACTAGAAACTGTTTTACTAAGTGAAGTAACACAGACTCAGAAAAAAAATATGACATATGTTCTCCCTCATATGTGGATCATAGTACCAAATCCTTATAAGTGAGTATGTATCCAGACATAACTATGGGAACCAGGATAATGAAAAGGAACCAGGGAGGTAAAGGAAAAGAAAGAATCTGAAAGAGAACAGTAGGAAAGATGTGTTATGGGTTCAGTAGTAGAGTACTGTAATAGAGTGGGCAAGGCTCTGGGTTCTATCCTCAGCTCCACACACACACACACACACCCTTAAAAGATTTTTAAAAATTATTTATTTAATAACCATATACTTGGAAGAAGCATTTCATTACAACAGCATTGACATATTCAATAACAATTTTCTGAGCTAAGATACATCTCTTTCAAAATTGGCTGTAAATTTTTAGGTTTACAGTTGAATTATTACAGTTATACAATATTGTACTCAGTATAAA
>NW_008342018.1:810921-811299 GCF_000622305.1 Nannospalax galili
ACATTAAGATGTTTGCACATGCGTTTCTAATCTCTATATATCTGATTATTACTAGTCACAGTTGGTTACTTTCTGAGCTCCTTGGTGTCTGAGTATGGATACAGAGTCATCAGGTAGATTTCAATGATTTTTTTTTTTTGTAACAAAAGTAGCCTTTTACTTATACCATACAACCCTACTTCAAACACCTTTTCACACTTTAATCTATCAGTTACTTTTTTTAATTTTTAAAAATTATTTATTTAATAACAACATACTTAGAAGAAGCATATCATTACAACACAATTAACATATTCAATAACGGTTTCCTGAGGTAGGATGCATCTCTTTCAAAATTGGCTGTAAATTTTTAGGTTTACAGTTGAATTATTACAGTTA
>NW_008342018.1:811802-822006 GCF_000622305.1 Nannospalax galili
AAATCTAGTCAGCCAGAGGTCCCTGTTCCAGGAGGGTCAGCTGTTCCTCATCTATGGCAATCCATTGTCAGTATTAAAAAAGGGGGTTATTTTAAGGGGAGGGGGGGAGATTATACAATGAGCCTAGGGGATCAAGAGAAAGTAGGAGCTCAAGAGAGGTGGGACCATAGGAGAAGGGTAATAATATGGGAGAAATGGGAATATAGGGGCATGTTAAATGGGGAAACCATGGTGGAAGGGTTAGACAATGCAAGACATAAATAATGCTTAGCTAGTTAAAAAAAAAAAAAAAGAGGGAACCATGTTAATCAAACAACGTACTGACAAATTATACATACAACTAGCTCAAGGAATACAATATATGTCTAGGCAAGGTTTATCTGAGAATGTTTGGTATTTCCCAACCTTTATCTACATAGCACAAGGTAATTAAAATACCAGGCTGGTGAAACTAACCTTCTTGGATGTTTAACAGACATACTTTGAGGCCTATAATAATCTGGTCAGAGGGACATAAAGGACAATTTTTGCTTCTTGCCCTCCTAGGTCCACTATGTTCCAGGGGACTGTGAGCATCTCTCAAAATGTCCTGCAACTGTGGTGAGTCACCTGTCCTCTTGAGCAAGGAGGCCATGGAGACCCCACCAAATGGACTTGAACCAGTGTCCAGTCTACAAAGAGGAGGGTCCACACATATGGAACATTTCCTCCATGCTTCCAAGTGAAGCCAGCCATGAGTATTTGACTTATCTTCACAGAGGCAGAACAGGTAAAAGAAAAGAGCCAGGGGCTCCTTCCATGTCCAAGTGACCCCTGAGGAACAGATCCTCAAATCACCTTAAGAGTAAAAATAAATTTGTTTATCTGGGTCAGTTTTATGGTCTTAAACACCCAAAAGGATAGTATGACCAAAGATTAAAGAGATCAATATAATTCTTTAAGAGTCCATGTGTGTAGCTAAATGCTACATAACAAGAAACAATGCCAGAAAGGAGATAGTTGTTGGCCAAAGTGGCCCAAGAGACTCCCAGACAGTAAACCAGTATAAAACTGGGAAAATGAACAGCAGACCCCAGTCTTATCTAAAGGAATATTGGCAACCGATTGCTGCTAGATGACCTGATCTTCCTAAAACTAGGAACTCTAAATTCTGTGGATGGAGAAGCACCAGGGAACGGCTAGGGTGCCAACACATTGGAGAGAAACTGGGATTACAGAGTGTATGGGCTCCAGTGGTGTGGCAGGTGGGGGGACTATGCGAGGGTACCATTTGGGATATGGGTATATAGATGAATTCGATTGTTTGGGATGTTCTGTATGAAATACAAACAAAAACCCAACAAATGAAAAAATGAGTTATATTTGAGGAAGAAGCATAAAAATTTGGTTCATGTTAGTAGAGGTGAAAACATTATCACTGAAATCTACCTGATGATTTTATATCCATGCTCAGATGCCAAGGATCTCAGAAAGTAACCTACCAAGACTAGTAATAATCAGATACATAGAGATTAGAGACACATGTGTAAACATCTAGGTGTTGGTAGCACTTAGATTACTTAGCACTTAGATGTTTCTGTATGAGACAGTATAATTTTAAATGAAATAGAGATTTTTTTAAAGGTTAAAACCTCATTCAATTTCATGTCTTACATAGCATTTATACTGTTTAATATTGTGTAACTATTAGTTTAACTGTGAACTAAAAATTTACAGCCAATTTTGAAAGAGACATATCTATCTTTGCTCTGGAAACTATTGTTGAATATGTTAATGCTGTAATGAAATGCTTCTTCTAATTATGTAGTTACTAAATAAATAAAAAGAGTGCTAAGAGAAAAAAAATGAGGTATTCTGGAATAAAATAATGTCATGAGTGTGGACTTCTTTAAGAGAGAATCACCTACGGCTAAGTTCTAATGAAGTAAAATACTTAGTGTTTCAAAAAAATCACTCTTTAATAACTAGGCTAAATTTTTCTATGAATCTTTTTTTCCATTTTGAATGTTCTATAAGCACTTAAAATTGTAGTGATTGGTACCACTTTCCACTCCCCCTCATATTTGTCTGGCACATTGATCTCCTTACCATTCTCCTGAAAGTCCTGTGTCCATCCCAACTTCCATCCAATTTATCCTGTGACTCTTCTCCCTTTCACTTTCCATTGAGATCCTACTTGTCCTAACGCATCTACTTCACTCTCAATAAATTAGTCTCCTAATATATAATCTTACTTTGAGATAAGTTCACAAAAATGTGTAGCAAAGTACTAGTATTAGATCGATGTTTACAAAATGCTTCAAAATTATATTCATTGCAGGATTCAAAACTTTGAAACTACATTTTCTGTTTCTATTCATAATAAAATAAATCTTATGTTTGCTTCATATTATGGCACTGAAATACTTTTTGTCATCTTCTTTGCATCATAAGATGACAGTATCATGGCCTGTGTCTTCCTACAGTTATTATCCTGACACTGGATTTTCCTCAGAGGTTAATTGTGTTACTTTCTCCTCATCTTTTGCTGTTGTTGGTGGTGGTGCTTTGTTTGGTTCTTTCTTCCTTGCTTTCATAGAATAATGGAAGGGAGAACTCTGACGAATGGGAGGGAGGCCTTCAACATGTGGTGCACAGCTAACAGATTGAGGTACAACTCTGGACTTGGCAGTGGCATGAGATGGGCATAGACGGTTGAGAGGAAACTTGTTCCCTGAGTACTGTCTGCTACCTAATGAGCAGAGGTGAATAAGCATGAGAGCTGGTTTTCATATTCTCTGGATGTATGACATTCAAACTTTCAGAAAATAAAATTTGATTATGTCATCTTTAATAAAGTAGGTAGGAAATTTTCAGAGGAACAAGTAATCTAAATCGCAAGGGCTAGTTAGAAGTTAAGCTTAAAAACTCACCTAGAAGTCACTATGAGCAACAGGCTGGGTGTGACCTCACAGAGATCCACTTGCCTCTGCCTCCTGAGGGCTGGGATTAAGAGCCTATGCTACCATGCCCAACTTATACAATATTTTCCAGAAAAAAATTGAGTGACAAACACAGAAAATTAAGTAATTGGTGTTAAAATTGACGCCCATAAGAAGACAGCATTTGAATTTTAAAACAAGAGAAGAAACTATGCCAATCTGAAATTGTTGATCACAAGGCTATATTTATACATGATATTTTTTTATTCATCTAAAATTAGCAATGCATACTGTTAAGAAATTACAATGCCAGTGATTTAGATTTGTATCAAACATATCACAGAACCTTAAAAGAGACAGACTCATTAAAAATATTTTGAATATCTATAACATATGTACACTTCCTGATCTCACTGACTGTCAAGCCTCATTAATGAACTATGCAAATTAGTCTTAAATAATATAATGTCTTCATATTTGACTAATTTTCTTATTTAATCTATATTGTCTTTGACAGGATATAACTCTTACTCTCCCAGAACTGTCAGAAGATAATCATTCTGACTAATTTAACTTCTCTTTAAGTTCCTCAATCTTAAAATTTTTGAAAGTGGCTTAAAAGATATTTTGACATTGTTCTTTAAAAGCTCAGTTGAATCTGCCTAATTTTAAACATTACATACTGTGAGAATGAATTTATT
Organism: Nannospalax galili; assembly: GCF_000622305.1. Lineage (NCBI taxonomy): Eukaryota > Metazoa > Chordata > Mammalia > Rodentia > Spalacidae > Nannospalax > Nannospalax galili. The sequence goes on from NW_008342018.1 coordinate 815,425, forward strand.
TCAATAAAAATTAAAATTGGTACACTTTCTTCCATGAACTCTGAATCTAAGATTTTCTGCATGCAATATACATTCCAAGTTTGAAGGATCAAAATTACTATTTTATTCACGTGAGCAGAGAATATACTGACTTTTATTTTATTTTTTTACATATTTTATTTATTGAGCCTCATTCACCCTCCCATCTCTCCCACCATCTCTCCTCCTAGCCTGGGTCCAGTCCCATTCGTTGTCTTGGAGGCCCAGACACTGGAGAACCACCACTGCTTCCTGATCCTTTGCATCCACACCAACCTAGGTCCTTCTTATGGTCCCCAGTAGCCCTCTGGACCTGGTCCTGCCCTCACCTCCCTCTTCTTCCCTGGGCTGCACTGCCAGCCAGCCTCTTTCCTGGACATCAGGGCAGATATCTTGGCCCGGGACCACCACTGCTTCATGATCCCTTGCATCCAGATGGACACAGTTCCTTCTCCAGGTCCCGGGGAGACCTGTGGGCCTGGTCTCGCCCTCTCCTCCTTCTGCTTCCCTGGACTACCTGCCGGCCTCTCTCCTGGGTAAGTCGATCAAGCTCTCTCTGCCTTGACTCCCTGAGGCTCATTCACCCATCTCCCCCACCCTTCTCTCCTCCTAGCCTGGGTACTGTCCCATTTCTTGTTTTGGAGTCCCAGACACCAGGGGAACAAACTGCTTCCTGATCCTTTGCATCCACCAACCCAGCTCTTTCCTGTAGTCGCAGGAGCCCTCTGGGCCTGGTCACATCCTCACCTCCCTCTGCTTCTCTGGGCTGCACAACCCACAAGTCTCTTTGCATGGAGCCCTCTGGGCCTGGTCCTGCCCTCACCTCACTCTGCTTCCCTGGGCTGCACGACCTGCTAGCCTCTTCCCTGGGCACCTGGGCTGACCTTTCTGCTTCTTGATCCTTTACATCCAGACCAACCCAGTTCCTCACTGCAGTCCCCAGGAGCCCATGGGGCCTCTTCCAGCCACCATCTCCCTTTGCATCTCTCGGTGACATGGCCACCAGCTGCCCTAGACCAGTGTCTTTGCTGGGCCCTGCTCCCAGGCCAGTCCAACCTCTAAATTACTGAGGCCAAAATCTTTCCTGGAGAGATACAGAATTTAGAAGAAAGCCTGAGAGCATCTGATCCTCATCTGACTTGGGCCCTTGTGGGAACAACTGAAGACAAAAGCAATCTGGCCACTCCAATATAAAATCAAAAGAGAGAACCAGAAGCTTAGATGAACCAGTTTTTCATGCTCAAAGACTAAACCACAAAGGCACATAAAGTTTACAAAAAGAAGCAGACCTAAACTTGAAGCCTTGAGTCTCATACAAGAATTAGAAACTACAAAAGAAATTCACATGTCAAAATCACAGAGAAAAAAGAACATGAAAAAGCAAAATAACATATCCCTACCAACAACCAATAGTCATCTAGAGGAGTACAATGTGAACCCCCTAGAGATAATGCAAGACATGGAACTGAAAAGAACAATTATAAATATGATAAAAGAATTCAGTGAATTTAAAGAACAGACAAAGAACTCAAAGAAATGAAGGAAGATAGGGATAAACTTCTGAATGAATTTTAAAAAGAACTAGAAATATTGAAGACTACTCAGGCTGAAATGAAAAAGGAAGTGATACACTCAGTAAGCCAATTAGAAACAATGGGAGAAATCCTCACCAATAGGATGAATGAAATGGAAAACAGAGTATGAAGACTGGAAGATAAAGTGGACGAACTAGACCACTCAAACAAAGATTATGAAAAATTTAAGAAAGCACAAGTATAGAATATGCAGGATTTGTGTGACACCAAATAGGGGCCAAACTTATGAATCACAGGCATATAGGAAGGAGAAGAATCCCAAGATAATAGCATGGACCAGACCTTCAACACAAACATAGAAGAAAATTCCCCAAAATTAAAGAAAGTCATGCCCATACAAATAAAAGAAGCATACAAAACATCAAACAGACAGAACCAAAAAAGAAACTCCCCATGGCACATCATAGTAAAAACACTAACTTTACAGAACAAAGAGGCAATACTGAAAGCTGCAAAAGAGAAACAACAAGTCACATATAATGGAAAACCAATTAGGATCACAGCTGACTTTTCAGTGCAAACTGTGAAAGCCAGAAGAGCCTGGACCAAAGTATTTCCAATTGTAAATGACCACAGATGCCAATCCAGATCACTATACCCAGCCAAAATGTCTATTATAGTCAAAGGGAAAGAAAATTCTTCCATGACATAAATAGGCGGAAGGAATTCATGTCCACAAAACCAGCCCTTTAGGGAGTTGTGGAAGCAGTACAAAGAGCAGAAGAAAGGAGTGACTATACCCAAGGGGTTGCCCAAACGAATTCAATGAAGGTATAATTGTGGAAAAGTACAGCTATATCAAGAATGTAAACAGAAATAAAATGACAGGATTCAATACACATATTTCATTAATAACTTTAAATATTAATGGACTGAACTCCCCAGTCAAAAGACACACACTAGGTGAATGGATTAAGAAAAAAATCCATATTTTTGTTGTCTTCAAGAAACTCATCTCACTTTCAAGGACAGGGACTATGTTAAGGTGGAAGGACGGAAAAAAATATACCAAGCAAATGATACTAAGAAAAAAGCAGGCATAGCGATTCTAAAATCTGACAAAATAGACTTTAAACTAAAACTAATCAGAAGAGATAAAGAGGGCCACTTCATTCTGATCAAATTAACAATAATCCAAGAAGATATTACAATCATGAACATATATTCACCAAACAATGGTGCACCCAACTTTGTAAAAACAATAGTACAGGACTTTAAGACCCAGATTAATCCCACCTCATTAATAGTAGGAGAATTCAATAACCCACTGTCTCCATTAGATAGGTCAACAGGACGGAGAGTTAACAGAGAGAGATCTGAATTAAACAATACCATACATAAAATGGACCTAACAGACATCTACTGAGTATTCCACCCAAGCACGAAAGGACATACTTTCTACTCAGCACTCCATGGAACATGCACCAAAATCAACGATATACTGGGGAATAAAATAAATCTCAACAAATACAAAAGGATTGAAATAATTCCATGCATTCTATTAGACCATGATGCAATAAAGCTCACAATCAACATCAGAAGAAGCACTAGTCAACACATGAACACATGGAGATTAAACAACACACTCCTGAAGGATGAATGGGTCAAAAGAAAAATTAAGAAAGAAATAAAAGTATTCCTGGAACTAAATGGAAAGGACAATATAAAAGAACAAAAAATCTGGGACAAGCTGAAAGCTGTCCTTAGAGGGAAGTTCGTAGCTCTAAGTTCCTACATTAAAAAATCAGAAGGAAATCAAATAAATGACTTAACATTGCAACTCAAGACACTTGAAAAGCAACAACAAAAGATAAATAAGATTGACAGACCACTAGCCCAGTTAACTAAATGAAAGAAAAAGCACCTCCAAATCAACAAAACCAGAGATGAAAGGGGAAACAACACAACAGACACCAGAAAGATATAGAACATTATAAGGGAATGCTTTAAAAATCTGTATGCTACTAAATTTGAAAACCTAAAAGAAATGGATATCTAAAGGCATGGGAACCACCAAAACTAAACCAAGAAGAGATTAACAGCTTAAACAGACCCATAACACAAAAAGAAATTGAAACAGTAATACAAAACCTCCTGACTAAAAAAAGCCAAGGATCAGATGGATTTACAGCAGAATTCCATCAGACCTTTAAAGAAGATCTACATCCAATACTACTTAATTTATTCAAAAAGATAGAAATGGAGGGAGAACTTCCAAATTCCTTCTATGACACCAGCATCACTCTTATACCAAAGCCAGGTAAAAATGCAACCAAAAAAGTAAACTATAGACCCATATCCTAAATGAACATAGATGCAAAAATTCTCAACAAAGTACTTGCAGACTACATACAGACACACATCAAAAAAATCATCCACCATGATCAAGTCAGCTTTATCCCAGAGATGCAGGGATGGTTCAATATACATAAGTCAACAAACATCCAAAACCATATAAATGGGCTCAAAGACAAGAACCACATGGTCATTTCAATAGATGCAGAGATGGACTTTGATAAAATTCAACATGCTTTTATGTTCAAAGTCTTAGAGGGAACAGGACTGGAGGGAGCATAACTCAACATAATTAAAGCCATATACAACAAACCCATGGCCAAAATCATTCTAAATGGAGAAAAACTGGAAGCATTCCCATTTAAATCAGGAACCAGACAAGGCTGTCCACTATCTCCACTTCTTTTTAACATGCTGCTTGAAACTCTTGCAAGAGCAATAAGAGCAGGAAATTAAAAGAGTAATAATTGGAAAAGAAGAGGTCAAATTATCCCTTTTTGCAGATGATATGATATATCTAAGAGATGCCAAAATTCTACCAGAAGACTCCTAGAAATTATTAACATGTTCAGTAAAGTGGCAGGTTACAAAATTAACCAACAAATATCTTTAGCCTTTCTATATACAAATAATAAGCAATCAGAGAACGAGCACATAGAAACACTCCTCTTCACAATAGCTACAAAAAAATAAAATATCCCAGATTAAACCTGATGAAAGGCATTAAAGAACTCTACAACAAAATTTAAATCTTTAAAGAAAGAAATTGAGGACGGCTTCAGAAGATGGAAGAACCTCTAATGCTCACGGATTCGAAGAACTATTATTGTAAAAATGACCATCCTACCAAAAGCCATTTATAGATTCAATGGAATGCCAATCAAAATCCCCATGACATTTTTCACAGAATTGGAAAAAAAATCCAAAGATTCATATGGAAGCCTAAAAGACCTTAGATAGCCAAAGCAATGCTGAGCAATAAGAGCAATCACTGGGGGATTACTTTACCAGATTTTAAGATGTATTACAGAGTTATAGTCATAAAAAAATATGGTACTGGCACAAAAATAGACGCATAGATCAATGTAACTACAATTTGAGTACATGCAATTTGAGTACATAGATCAATGGAACTCAAATTTGAGTACATGCAATTTCAGTCACCTGATATTTGACAAAGGGGCCAAGAACATTCACTGGAGGAAAGAGCATGTTCAGCAAATGGTGCTGGAAAAACCGGATCTCCACTTGTAGAAGAATGAAAGTAAACCCTTTCCCCTTGCACAAAAGTCAATTCCAAATGGCTCAATGACCTCAATTTAAAGCCTGAAACTCTGAAACCATTAGAAGAAAACATTGGGAAAAACCTACAAGATATAGATGTAGAAAAGTATTTTCTAAATTGGACAACAATTGCTCAGGAAACAATGTCAAGAATCAACAAATGGGACCTCTTTAAACTAAAAAGATTCTGTACATCAAAGGAGGCAACCAGGGAAGTGAAGAGAAAACCCACAGACTGGGAGGAAATCTTTATCAGTGACACATCTGACAGAGAATTAACATCCAGAATATATAACGAACTAAAAAAACAGAGAATCAAGACAAGAAGTAACCCACTTAAAAGTTGGGCTAAAGAGATGAACAGTGAGTTCGCAAATGAAAAAATAAAGATGGCTATGAAGCATCTTAAAAGATCTTCAACATCCCTAATAATTAGGGAAATGCAAATTAAAACCACTTTAAAATTTCATCTTACCCCTGTCAGACTGGTTAAGATCAAGAGAACAAATGATACCAAATTTTGGAGAGGATGTGGGGAAAGGGGAACACTCATCCACTGCTGGTGGGGCTGCAAACTTGTTCAACCCCTATGGAAAGCAGTGTGGAGGACTCTTAAATATCTACAAATGAACCTACCATTTGACCCACTTACACACTCCTTGGCATATACCCAAAGAATTCATATTATTGCAGAGACACTTTTATATCCATGTTTTGTTGCTGCTCTTTTCACAATAGCTAAGAGATAGAATCAACCTAAGTGTCCCTCAGTTGATGAGTGGATCATGAAAATGTGGTTCATTTATACGATGATGGAGTTTTACTCAGCAGTAAAGAAAGATGAAATCATGAAATTTGCAGGTAAATGGTTGGAATTAGAAACTGATATACTAAGTGAAGTAACACAGACTTAGAAAAATAATCAACATATGTTCTCCCTCATATGTGGATCCCAGAACCAAATCCTGATAAGTGAAAATGTATCCAGACATAAGTACAGGGACCAGGATAAAGGAAAGGAACCAGGGAGGTAAGGGAAAAGAACCTGAAAGAGAAGAACAGTAGGAAACAGGCATTAATAAGGGAAATATGAATAAAAATTGGGTTAATTGAAGGGAGGAGGGAGGGAAGGGTATACAAGGAACCTAGGGGATAAAGGGAAAGAAGGGGCTTATGAGAGGTAGGACCATTGGAGAAGGGTATTATTAAGGGAGAAAGGGGGAAAATAGGGGCACTTTAATTGGGGAAACCATGATGGAGGGGTTAGACATTGCAAGAGATAAATAATGCCTAGCTAGTTTTAAAAACCAGAGGGAACCATATTAGTCCAACAACCTACTGACAAATTATACATACCAGATCAAGAAATCTATGTAAGGTTTATCTGAGA
>NW_008342018.1:822043-822982 GCF_000622305.1 Nannospalax galili
AAGACACACAGTAATTAAAAATACCAGACTGGTGGAACTAACCTTGGCTGTTTAACAGACATACTTTGAGACCTATACTAATCTGGTCAGAGGAACATAAAGGACAGTTTTTGCTCCTTGCCCTCCTAGGTTGCCTAGATCCAGGGGACTATGAGCATCTTCCAAAATGTCTTGTAATTGTGGTAGCTCACCTGTCCTCTTGATTAAGGAGGCCAAGGAGACCCCATGAGATGAACCAGTGTCCAGCCTACAAAAAGGAGGGTCAACACAGAGGAAACATTCCCTCCATACTTCCAAGCGAAGCTAGCCATCGTCAAGTAGGATCTTTGACTTATCTTCCCATAGGCAGAACTGGTAAAAGAAGGGAGGCAGGGGCTCCTCCCCAGCCCATTTGACCCCTGAGGAACAGGTTCTTCAACAACCTTAAGAGTAAAAATAAATTGGTTTATCTGGGCCAACTGTATGTCTATAAACACTCAAAAGGAAAGTATAACCAAATATTAAAGGGGCAAATATAAAATTTTAAGGTTCCATATGTACAGCTAAAGGCTACATAACAAGCAACAATGCCAGATAGGAGATACCTTCTTTTGAGTTGCTGGCCAGGGTGGCCAAAGGGACTTCCAGATAGTAACCCAACATAGCACTGGAAAATGAACAGCAGACCCCAATCTTACCTAAAGGAATATTGACAACTGATTGCTGCTAGATGAGGAAGAGCTGACCTTCCTAAACAAAGACCTCGAGATAGGCTGACTAGATTAACCAGATGAACAAGATGTGGGGAACTGCTGGGGGTGCCGACCACACAGCAGACAGTAGCAGGGATAACAGAGTATAAGATCTCTAGTCGGGGGAGGGAGGCTATGGGAGGGTGCCATCTGGGTTTCGGTGTATAGTTGAATAAGATAGTTTGGGATGTTCTGTGTGATACACACA
>NW_008342018.1:823016-823240 GCF_000622305.1 Nannospalax galili
CAAATTTTAAAAATGAATTATATTTGAGGAGGAAGCATAAAAACTTATGTCATGTTAATTAGTAGAGGTGATAAACATTACTATTGACATCTACCCGATGACTTTATAGACATACACAGGTGCTAAGGATCCGAGTGCAACTGATTATGACTAGTAATATTCAGATACATACAGATTAGAGACGCATGCACCAACATCTCAGTGTTAGTAGCAAAAACAATGAG
>NW_008342018.1:823764-824066 GCF_000622305.1 Nannospalax galili
AAACAGTATATTTTAAAATGAAATGGAGATCTTTTAATAAACACATATATAGAGATTAGAAACACATGTGCAAATATTTTGTGTTGATTGCACTGAAACAAATTTTTCTGTATGAAATTTTGTATTTTAGAAATGAAATGGTATTCTTTTTTAAATGTTAAAACCTCATTTAATTTTACGTCTTATAGGGTTTATACTGAGTACAATATTGTATAATTGTAATAATTCAACTGTAAACCTAAAAATTTACAGCCAATTTTGAAAGAGATGCATCTTAGCTCAGGAAATTGTTATTGAATGTG
>NW_008342018.1:824086-829654 GCF_000622305.1 Nannospalax galili
ATTGTTTATTATTTTTATTTTATGTGTATGAGTGTATTGCCTGCATGTATGTGAGTGCACCCATGTCATGCAATGATACAGAGGTCAGAAGAGGGCTGCGGATTCCCCTCGAACTGGAGTTAAGGATGGTTTGTAGGCACCATGTGGGTGCTGGGAATCGAACCCCAGTCTTCTGCAAGAACAGTTGGTGCTCTTAACCGCTGAGCTATCTCTCCAGCCCCCTGACTTTTATTTTTAAGGAAAGCATATTGATATATTCATTCTAAGAATGTAGCTGAAGTTGAATCACCTCTATTAGTATGAATGCTGAAAAAAATAAGGATTAAACAATATTGATAGGGGCCATAGTTTATACTTTCTGCCACATACTATTAATAGTAAGATAAACTACATAAGTATCATATGAAAATGTTTTCATATTCAAGATTACTAAAGATCAGTCAAAATAACACACATAGCTTTTGTTTGTTCTTTGATAGAAGTCTTAAATACAGCTAAAGAGATAGAGGCCTGGACAAGAGGCATTGATCTCAATTTTTCTACATGGTAGATCCATGTAACTGGTTTGGGTACTGTAGAGAAGGATTTTAGAGATTAATGTAAATGTAATAATACACCTGAGAAGGACAATAATACAGACTTCACTATAATATTCAGGGATAAGGATATTTTTTCTAGGTGGATATTTTGCAATTTCAGAAGAGAATAATTTTTCACTCTTCTTTCACAATAAATCAAACTGATATTTCTACCTATGATTGGGATATATTTCCTAGAAATTTTTCTTTGGGTTTGGGGACATATTCATTTAAGGTGAAGTTATTTTAATGTAGAGATATTTTTTCTTTGTTCTAAGATTTCATTTTCAATTCAAGTGTACCTACTCCCACAAAATAATTTTATGTCTGAGTTTGGCTATGATAAAAGGAGAAGAGAGGAGAAGAGGGGAGGAGACAGGAGGTGAGGGGAGGGGAGGACAAGAAGAGATGGGAGGGGAGGGGAGGACAAGAGGAGAGGAGGAGGAGAGGGGAAGGGAGGGGAAGAGAGGAGAGGGGAGGAGAGGATATTCTGGATGTTGGCGTCTGGGATGAGATATGATGGAGAGACAAGGGGACTGGAAATCCCAGAAAAAAATGAGTAGAATTGAAGACTTTTATGATCTAAAATATGGTATAACAGTTCCCTTTCCTTCATGATCTTGCTGAGGGAAAACAAAAGTCTGAAACATGGTTATTATAAGACACTGGAAAGGCACATTTATGACCACTATGGGGGGTGGAGGGATCTTATCCTCACAAAAGATATAGTGATGTCATAAAACCCTAGTAACACAGAATGTTTCGTATTTGGAAATGAACTTTGAAGAAAGTCATAGTGAGATAATTAGGGTACTTTTAATTTTATAATGATTAAAACAGCAATTGAGAGAGAAGACATGGAAAAGGGTGACCATGGGTTTAGTTTGCTTTCTATTGCTGTGACAAAATACTCTGATAAAAAACAACTTGGAGAGGAAAAAAATTTCTTATATCTTGTACTTCCAAGTGACAGTTCATCATTGAGGGAAGTTGAGGCAAGAACTCAAGACAGGAGTTGAAGCAGAGACGAGGAAGGAATGCTGCTTATTGACTTGCTCCCACGGCATGAAAAACTCCATTGTGGGGTCTGGGAGATCACTCAGCAGTTAAGACCACTGGCTGCTCTTGCAGAAGGCCCCGGTTTAATTCCAGCCTCCACATGGCAGCTAACAACTGTCTGTAACTCCAGTTCCAGGGAATCAGATACCCTCTTCTGACCTCCATGGGTATTGCATGATATGAGTGCACTTATATACATGTAGACAATACACTCATAAACATAAAAATTAAAAAAAATATTTTAAAGAGGGAGAACTAGTATTACCTCTTTTTTCTGGTAAGTCTTATGTGTAAGAAACTCTAGATTTCACATAATTCTCTACTAAAATATAAAAACCCAGCAAAGTGTCAGTATGTAGAAATACCATAAAAATCAGTTTGATCCTCAGCACTACAAAAATAATCTTTTAAAAGATTTTGAGGAGACACTTCTCTAAGAAAATCAACAAATGGATAATTATATGAAAAGATTGTAGGCTAGGGGGATGCAAATCAATCAGAACCATAATGAGATCAATACAATATCATCTCACAGGCATCAGGATGGCCACTTTCAAACTGAAAATGACAAGTGTTGGTAAGCAGGTGAAGAGGGAGTCTATGAATTATTAAAGTCATTGTAAAACAATGTAACAATTATTTCAATCTGGCATATTGAAAAGAAACTAATGAATTACGTAGTATTCCCATCTCTGTGTAAATAGTCCAAAGAATTCAAAATAAGTTCTCTAAGAGGTACTTGCCAGTCCATATTTAATACAATCATCATTACAATAAGCAAAGGGGGAAACAATGATAATACCCATAAGCATATAGATGGACAAACACGATATGGTCTGTACTAGTTCTGCGTGGATGCGCACATGGCTTGCTCTCTGTGCACACTCATGCCTTTGTCTTTCCTCTTGCTCTGAGGAAAACCATCATGTTGGATCAGAGCCCACCTGTATGAACTCACTTTTTTCTTTATTTTCCCAAACTTTTTATCTAATAACCGCATGATTAGAAGAAACACTTCATTATAGCTTTAACATATTCACTAACAATTTCTGGAGCAAGGATGCATCTTTTTTCAAAAATGGCTGTAAATTTTTAGGTTCACAGTTGAATTAATACAATTATACATCATTGAACTCAGTATAAACCCTGAACACATAAAATTGAATGAGTTTTTATCCTTTAAAGATCTCCATTTCATTTTAAAATATGCTGTTTCCCAATTTTTAATTGAGTTTTTATGCATTTCATATAATAGATCTTAATTAAATTTTGACCTCCTCCCCTCTCTCTCTGCCTCTCATAACCCTTCCCCACCCCAGATTTCAGGTATTCTGTCATATCTGTTAAGTCCTATCCAGTCAAGCATTTATAGTGAGATGTGCCTCAGTACAAGTTCATCCACTGGAGTCTGGTCAACATATCTAGAGTTACTCCTTTAAAAAAATACTCTCCTGCTCTGCTTCCCGGGACTTGCACCACCGGCTAACTATCCTAGCCTGCACTCCCATCCTCAGACCTCTTGGGGTAAGTCTATAGCGCAGCCCTCCGCACTTTGACTCCCCAAGCCACATTCACCCTTCCATCTCCCACGCTGTTCTCTACTCCTAGTTTGGGCCCTATGCCATTCCTAGTCTTGGGCCCCAGACACCTGGGGAACCAATACTGCTTCCTGATCCTTTTCACCCAGAACAACTTAGTGCCTTTCTTGGAACCCAGGAGCACCGCTTCTGGACTTGGCCCCACCCTCACCTCCCTTTACTTCCCTGATCCTGCAACACCCACCAGCCTCTTTCTGGGGATGACAGCCTCTTTCTGGGGCTCCAAGGCTTACCTTTCCGCTCCCAGATCCTTTGCATCCAGTACAACACAGCTACTCAATCCACTCCCTGGGAAATCTTGGGGCTTCTTCCCACACCATTTACCTTTGCATCCCTGCATGGCACGGCCATGGCCAGGATCTCAGGTCAGTCCAACACCCAAGTTCCTGAGGCCAAAAATATTCTCAGAAGATTCCAGACATAAGGAGAAAGTCTGAATACTTCTGACCCACATTGGAAATGGGCCACGGCGGAACTCTTGAAGACAAAATCAATCAGGCCATGACAATATAAAATCAAAAGAGAGAACCAGAAGCTTAGACAAACCAGCTCTTCATACCCAAAAAGTAAACCACAAAGACACACAAAGTTCAAAAAAAGAAGCAGAACTAAACTTGAAGGCCCGAGTATCACACAAGAGTCAGAAACTACAAAAGAAATTCACATGTAAAAATCACAGAGAAAAAATAATAACATGAAAAACCAAAAAAACATATCCCCACCAAATACCAGTAATCCTCTAGAGGAGCACAATGAGAATCCTCTAGAGACAATGCAGGACATGTATCTCAAAAGAACAATGATGAATATGAAAAAAAGAATTCAGTGAATTTAAAGAACACACAAACAAGGTAATCATAGAGCTGAAGGAAGATAGGGATAAACTTCTGAATGAATTCAGAAAAGAGCTAGAAATATTGAAAAGAGGCTGTCAGCAGAGCTGCATTCAGAAACAGGAGACTAGGGTTAAGTGACAAAGATCTGCTTTATTGAAGGAAGCCACAAGCTTATATAGGGGTAGTGGTCCAATCACAGCACAGCAAGTAGGATACCTTATCAGCATAACAGACAGCATCCTATTAGCATAACAGATTTAACGTCCTATCACAGAATAGCGGGTAGGATGCCTCATTAGCATACTGGGTTTCAGATTACAGAGCCTGGATTCCTGGAAACTACATGACACTGACTGTTGCCATATCTAAGTGTTGCAATTATGCATTCCCAGGGTGGTGAATAGGGAGTGGCTAGCTCTAGGCATTAGTCTCATGATCTGCCAGTGGGAACAAATGTCACAAGGCACTCCTTGTGGCTCCAGCAGTGGGGCCATTGCCTCCGGCCTGCTGTATGGTTGTCAATAAGACTTTCAACCTAGGTTCAAGCCTGTCTCACATATATATCCAGCCAAAATGTCTATTATAGTTGAAGGGGAAAGAAAAACTTCCATGACATAAATAGGCTGAAGGAATTCTTGTCCACAAAACCAGCCCTTCAGAGAGTTCTGGGAGCAATACAAAGAGCTGAATAAAGGAATGACTATACCCAAAGCATTGCATAAAGAATTCCAAGGAGGGTATAACAGTGTAAATGTACAGCTATAGGAAGTATGTAAACAAAAAAAAGACAAGATTCAATACTCATCTTTCATTAATAACTTTAAACATTAATGGACTGAACACCCCAGTCAAAAGACACAGACTATATGAATGGATTAAGAAACAAAACCCATCTTTTTGTTGTCTGCAAGAAACTCATCTCACTTTCAAGGACAGACACTATCTCAAAGTGAAAGGATGGAAGAAAATACTCCAAGAAAATGGCACTAAGAAAAAAGCAGGTGTAGCAATCCTAATATCTGACAAAATAGACTTTAAACTGAAACTAACCAGAAAAGACAAAGAGGGCTATTTCATTTTGATCAAAGGAACAATCAATCAAGAAGATATTACAATCATGAACATATATTCACCAAACTCTGGTGTACCCAACTTCATAAAAAACATACTGCAGTACTTTAAGAACCAAATTAACCCCAACTCACTAATAGTAGGGGACTTCAATACGCCAATATCTCCATTAGATAGGTAAACAGGCCAGAGACTTAACAGAGAGACATCTGAATTAAACAAAACCATATATCAAATGGACTTAACAGATATCTACCGAGTATTCCACCCAAACACCAAAGGACATACTTTCTACTCAGCACCCCATGGAACTTTCTCCAAAATTGACCATATACTGGGGCACAAAACAAAGCTCAGCAAATACAAAAAGATTGAAATAATTCCATGTGTTCTATCAGACCACAATGCAATAAAGCTTACAGTCAA
>NW_008342018.1:831667-833969 GCF_000622305.1 Nannospalax galili
ACCTTTGAAAGAGATGTATCCTTGCTCTGGAATGTGTTACTGAATATGTTAAAGCTGTAATGAAATGCTTCTAAAAAAAAAACTTGAAAATAAAATTTGAAAATTAAAAAAAAGAAATACTCTCCTTCACCCCACAGTAATCATTTGCCAATAGTTCCTTGGCCAGGATTGGAGCCTGCTGCCCATTTTCCTCCATTCTATGCTGGGATTTTTTTGAGTCTGCATGGGCCTTGTGCACGCTGTCACCATTGTTGCAAGTTCAAGAGCAAGTTCCCAGACACCTGAAAACCTCTGTTTCCTTATGTTCATGCACCAACCCTGGCTCTTACAATCGTTCTGCCCCTCCTCCTCAATGGTCCCTGAACCATGGTTAGGTGAGGTTTAGTAAAGAGTCCTATCCAGTGACATACACTCTACAGTCCCTTATTCTCTAAAACTTGGTCAATTGTGGCCTTCTGCGTGCACCACACTCTGTTGTATGAAGAAGCTTTAACTGTTGAGAGTAGCGGGATGCAGTAGCATTCTCTTTACCCACTGTTCTGCTGTGTTCCATGAGCCTTAGGTATAGCAGTTCCACTGCAAATGTTTCACTTTGGGCTGGTTATCTCTCAGACTTATATTCTCTGTGTGTGACCAGTTGTAGAACTCTTCAATAGCCTCCACCTACTACAAAAAGAAGGTTCTTTGATGAGTGGTATACAGTATACTCACTGTAAGTATAAGGACTCCCAAAATAACACAAGCTACTACCAGAGCCTTTGATTACCTCCCAGAACTTGAAGGTAAGACCCTCTTGCTGAAGATAGGTCATATTTCAGACACAGGACTTGGAGCAATGGAGCTGGAATTGACCTGGAAGCCTCCTCTAGTAGTCCTAGAGGATATTATGCAAGTTGTTAAGGGAGAGAATTAATCAATGGTCCAGCCCAGCTGTAAAGCCTAATAACCACAATGACTGGCACAGCAAACTATCTCTATTGGTACAGTGGTGGTATTTTTTATCTAGGGGGTAATCAACAGCTGTATAATTCAACTTAAAGCCCTCTCAGTGGGAGGGAACTCATGAGTGGCACTGTAAACATAGCCAAATACACATGGCTGAAGAGGTCACTTTTTTCTTAGTCCCCATTTTAAAAGTCTGACCACAAGCATAGCCACACTCTAAAATTGTATGAGGGGTTAGTGTTTTAATGTAATAATTCTATGTTTGGATGAAGCGCACAATTCTGTTTACCAGGGTTGAGGATTTGTAGAAATATTTCTGGTTGAGTATACAACAATATTTCCTCTTTAAGCCTTGGTATCCTCCCGATACAAGTAAGAATAATCAATATTATTTGGGTCAGTAAATTAGTTAACAATTAAATTTAACTTCACATAAAATTAAACACATAACCAGCAAGAACTTGAGGAAACTGCATGTCCTACAGTGCCATTTTCAAATAAGCTCTGGAGTACAGGTGCTGGACAGAAAACATGAGTTCCAGATGGGATACTTCAGGGGAATACAAACTAGATGAAGAGTGTTGAGTGTCTGAGAAAGGAAAAAGTTCTCAGAAGACACTGAAGGCAAACGGGGAACCTCATGCAGCTGAGGGGGGACAGCGTTCATGCACTTAGCCCTGTGTTCCTAGCTTCCTCTATGTGCTGTAAGCCAGTCTCGGCAAAACCTGCATCCGGAATGCTGTGGTTCACATAAGTCTTCACGTGTATTTCTACATAACAGTTGTTCCAATCATGGCCACTAGGAGGCTCTGTTTCATTTGTTCATCCACTTGTCCTGATTATTAATAGATTTTTGCTTTACAATCCCTAAGTTCGATAGTTTCTTCTTAAATGTCTAACAAGGATTTAAATACAATTTTAAAGTGTTTCTGATTTAGGTGTCCTTTTCATTAAGAAAGAATAAGGTGATGGTTATTCCATGTAATTTTATTGAATTTTTGTGATTTCATATAATTTGATGGTATTTACATTCCCTCCCCTACCCACAACTCATGTCCAATTTAGTATATGTACATATGCTATATGTATATATGGGGGGGGTTCATCCACCATGTCCTGTGATCTTATTTGTAAATAGAAAAGAAAATAAAAAAGAAACCACAAGAAAAAAACAGTAACGAATGGATAAAAAGTGCGATCTACAGACACAATGGAGTTTTAATTAACAACAAAGTGGGATGAAACTGATGAATTTTCTGAAAAATGGGTATAAATGGAAGTCATACTAAATGAAATATGAGCAGATTTGAACAACTACTATCACACATACTTTCTTCATTTGTGGATCCTAGATTAT
>NW_008342018.1:834044-834854 GCF_000622305.1 Nannospalax galili
AAAGGAAGACAAACAATACTTAAATATGATCAAGTGCAAGATATATGTGAGAGAAATTTTCCTTATAATTCATAATGTGTATGATGAATATGTGCCAATATATAATGGACTTCAGACCTTCAGTCATTGTTGAATGACATGTGGCTTTTTTGTTGAGATAATATTAGAACACTGATATGTTACTTCCTCAATTATCTGTGCTGTTCAAAATGGGAAGGTCAGAAACGCAACACACTTTTAACACATTTTTTTTAACACATTTTTTTTTAATTAGAAGAAGAATTTCATTACAACAGCATTAACCTATTCAATAACATTTTTCTGAGCTAGGGTACATCTCTTTCAAAATTGGCTGTACATTTTTAGGTTTACAGATGATTTATTATGCTTATACAATCTTTTACTCATTATAAACTCTATAAGACATAAAATTAAATAACGTTTTAACATTTTAAAAAGATCTCCACTTCGTTGTTAGAATACACAGTTTCATAGAGAAAAATTCATTTTAAGTCAATTGACATTTAGACGTTATCACATGAATTTCTAATCTCTATATATATATGACTATTACTGGTCACAGTTGCTTACTTTTTGAGCTCCTTGGCATCTGAGCATGAATATAAACTCGTCAGATATCCAGCCTTCCTCTCCCACTAGAGCCTCCATACTGTGCCATCCCTGCCACTGTCCACTGTGCTATCAGCACCCCCATCTATACCCCCCTATCTGCCCTTCTGGTAAATCTAGTCAGCCAGAGGTCCCTGTTCCAGGAGGATCAGCTGTTCCTCATCTACGGCAATCCATTGT
>NW_008342018.1:837372-855976 GCF_000622305.1 Nannospalax galili
TTTGCTTCCATATGAATCTTACGATAGTTTTTTCCAATTCTGTGAAAAATGTCATGGGGATTTTGATTAGCATTAACCCACATTTTAAACATTTTATTCACCACTATTTTAACTCTACTCAATCGACAAAACAATAAATCAACATTAATTTGTAGCATTTACTTATTTTTGATGTCTCCATTATAAACTTTCTATTTTCTATTGTTTTATAAATATATTGTTTATTGTTTTTATTATGTGTATGTGTGTATTGTACAACCACATTTTAAACATTTTATTCACCACTATTTTAACTCTACTCAATCGACAAAACAATAAATCAACATTAATTTGTAGCATTTACTTATTTTTGATGTCTCCATTATAAACTTTCTATTTTCTATTGTTTTATAAATATATTGTTTATTGTTTTTATTATGTGTATGTGTGTATTGTACAATGTCCACAGAGGTCAGAAGAGGGCATCGGGTGCCCTGGAACTGGACTTATAGATGGTTGTTAGCCGCCATGTGAGTGCTGGGAATCAATCTTGGGTCTTCTGCAAGACCAGCCAGTGCTCTTAACTGATGATTCATCTCTCCATCCCCAAAAAACATTAGATGTGACCACAATGAACATTTAATTGAAATTATTAATGTTTTACCAGTCAGCTCACAGGTGTGGTGACACATGCCTTTAATCCCAGCACACAGGAGGCAGAGGCAGGCAGATCTCTGTGAGTTGAAGGCCAGCCTGGTCTACATAGTGAGTTCCAGGACAGCTGGAGCTATAGGGAGCCCCGTCTCAGAAAGATAAGAAAAATTCTTTAAAATCTAAAAATCAGCAATTGCATATCTATAGAAACTTTTCTGCACTCCATTGCCTTATAGGCACCTCCAGTCCTCACCACAGGATTAAACCTTGCTCAGAAACAACTCATCTTCTGTTGTGTGGGAAAGAGATCATATATAACTTTCACACGTTACTCTATTTATAGTATGCTTGTGACAGTTTATAACACAGTCATTGCAGTGAAACTAAGGTAATAAATCCCATCCAATGTTGTATTATTTAAAAGAAATATGACCGTGATAATAGGTGACTACTTGTCTCACCATCTTCCACTGAATACCCCATGCCCTTATACCCTCCCCGATGTATGTATTTTAATATTATATATATAATATATATATTAATGACTACAGTAAAATAGCCATCCTTTATCCCAAGAACATTGAACTATAGTCATATACTTTAACCTTTGATCCTGATGAAACTGAAGGATATCTGATCAGTGTATTTTTTTTCTATGTATTCCAGTTATGGCCCCAATTGTTCCAGTTAATCACAAAGTAATTTCTACCCCTACACACACTATGTAATGGCAGCCTAATCCTCTTCAATCTTATGTTAGAGCAGCATGATTGAAATAATGTCTTCAGTGGAAGAAGAGAACTCTAGGACCTGTAAGGTGGGCATGGCTCCATTGGCACTTCTGAAATCCACCTGAGCAGGTTAAAATTTTCTGCCTTGGCAGAGGAATAAGATCTTGGCAAGGACACAGTACCACTATTCTAGCCACTAGAGTTCCTCCACAGCCTGATCTTCTATTGCAGTCACTTCTTCCTTGTCTAACATTCTCCTGGTTCTATGTGAAGTGAGCAATGCATCTTTCCTACTAGCTGCCCATCTTCAAAGCTCATGGATGCTTGATGCTTGTTTGTCAAGGGACAAGGCTGCTTCTGGAGTTGAAAAATCATGCTTTCTAGGTGCCTGCTTTTTATATTAACATCAAGCCTTCATCAATATCACACGCAGCTGTACACATCATATCATTTTCCTTTGGATATAAATAAATACTGAAACAGATCTTAAGCAGTATTCCTATTTATTTCTTCTGTTATTTTTTCCAATGTTACCCAAGACAACCTTTTAAAATCTAGTATTGCTAAATATGCTCTTCTTTACAATTTATTGAGTTTTTTAATCTATTAAATTCAAATTCCTTAAGCAAGCTTGTCTTATCTTTGATTCTTCATTCTTTTCCATATCCATTTCTAAATGACTTGTTTGATATTTAAAATCTAGATAAAGTATTCTATTGATAAAAATTTAATTCCTTGAAAATATGTGTCACTTTTCATATCCAGTGTTTTCACACACAAAGCTGTCTTGGCTAGTCTCTACCTTTTGGCTATTCACCTATTCATATTTCAAATCACACCTGATAGACTTTGATAGATTCTGTTCAAATAGAGTTAACCAGTCCCTGCCCTAGACTCCAATGAATATTTCATATACTTTTGGTATTGCTTTTATCATATGCCCTTATCAACTAGAGTAGGGCTTCTTATTTTTTTTTCTGTCCAAGAAATGTTTACATGCTCCCAGGTCCATGGTGTGATAGGTAATATTGATTGACAGCTTGACAAAATCTAGCATACAGCCCTGGTGTGTAGGCACACCCATGAGGGATTAATTTTGATTACATTAATTTAGGCATCCCTCCAAGGGATTGTCTTTATTAGATTAACTGAGGTAAGAGGACCCAGTGTAAAGGAGGGTGGCACCATTGCCTGAGTTTGGGTCTGTACTTCATAAAAAGGAGCAAACTAGCTGAGCAAGAGCATTCACTGGTTTCCTCTTTATAACAGTGCACACAATGTGACCAGCTGCTTCAAGCAACCTTTTGCTGCCTTGACTTCCTCATCACAATGAACTATATCTCAAACTGTGAAAAATAAATAAATCTTTCTTCCTTTTTTCAGTGTATATTTTCTTTGAATTTCTGTGCATTTCAAACAATACACCTTATCCATATTTAGACCACCTCCCCATAGCCCTCCCACAACTATCCAAGGTGTAGAGAAATTCTTGCTTCTTTATGTTGTTTTTGTTTGGTTTTTTGTCACAGATATCAAACATTTATTGTTAGTAAATTATAAAGATACATATTGTAAAATAGCTATTTGGTATACATGTAATTTTATTTTCTTTTTAAGGAGGAAAATGAGTTTGAATGCTAATGAGTTCAATAGATTTATTTTTCCATAAAGAATTAAATTTTAGCTGAGTATTTGATACCAGATGACATAGAGAATCTTCATTATTTCTCAGTTGACTAAAACTTTGATTTTATAACTGTCATTGTGGAGAATGTTGATTTACATAATAATAGAACTCAAAATTTCAGATGTATGTTTAGGCCCATTTCATAAATTTATAGATATTCTGCCCTACAAATGACAAAGTCACTGCATGATTCTTCTTTATAAAACTCAAATCAGCAAATCAAACAATGGTTTTTAAAATTAAACATTGTAACACAATTCGTTATAAAGATACATTAATTTGATGCATGTGGAAGAATGATGTTAGGAAAATATTAAAAGTCTGTTTTCTATAACTAAACACTTGTGTTTTTATAAGAACATTTTGTATAACTAAACCGTTGTATTTTTGTAAGAGCAGAAACCTTTGTATATACAGTTAAAACACTGGAATTCATGTGCGGTGTAAGCTGCCCAGGTTGTATTCAGAACCAAGAATGCAGTGAAGTTGCCTCATACAAATGGAGCAAACTCTTCTAGATTCCCTGTGCATCTGGTTTTGAATTAATTTTAGGTTGCAGTTTATTCAGAAAATTTTTACTGTTACCAAATTTTCTAGATTACCCATATTCAGTTATGTCACTCATATGCAGTCTCTACTCACAGGTTAGGAAACTGTGAGCTAGGGTATGAAATTTGGAGAATCAACTTGCATTTATTTACTGGTGATTGTACTTGAAATAATATCCAGCATGATATTTAATGTGTTAATGACATCAAGATAGTAAGGAGTAAGAGTGAAACTCATATCTAATAGTAAATGAGGGTCTAGTTTGAATCTTGATTTTTCTGTCACTTGTTTTATGACCTAGGGTAATAATAAATGTATCCATCTGTAACTTTCACAATGACAAACTAATAATGATGGTTCAATTGATTGTATTTAGGAACTTAAAGATTCTTTGTGAGTAGTTAAGAACAGTGACTTTCCTGTAGAAAGTGTATTCTGAACATTAAATTACTTTTGTCCAATGAATTGAAGAGTTAACTTATAGTGATTCTGAATTTTTATAGACGGAGTCATTGTGGTTTCTTTAAATAACAATAAAATCTCATAACTGATAACATACTAACACTTCTATGACCACTCTATTAAATGTCTATGTTGCTAATAAATAATAATGATTTATTACTGTTGTATGTATTATCCTGAGAGAGATTTTACACCCTAAGCTACCAAAACCGGTGGGCACTGTATTACAAATGATAGTTTCTAGAGTTATATGGGACCAGGGATGGTGAGGTAGGTGTGCTAGAGTGCTAGTATCATGTGGGTATCTTATGTTCTAATGTTGATTATTTTTTTCATTTTTTTTCAACTTATCTTAATGCATATTCATAAGACAAAACCTGTTCAACTTCTAGAAAAAAAATTTTTCCCCAAGGTTGTTGTGAAGAGTGGAAAGACTACCTAATGATCAGGAACCAATACAATGTCTCTGGAAGGACTCTTCAGGAAGTGATGAGCTGCTATCTCATAAATAAGGAACTATGAGACATAAGTATGAAACACTACTTCTTTCATTTTTTACATAGTTTTCCTACCGTGACCTTTAAGTGCAGGTCATTTATGTCTGGCCATTTCCATTTCCAGTTTAAATATTTTATACTAAGGAGACTATATGGGTAGAACCACAGTCAGAAGTAAGTCCTGGCTCTAATTGCTTGCTTGAAGCTTGCTTCATGCCTTTTACTTTAGAATCCTAGCAAAGAGTAATTGAATCTACTACAATTTAGTTTATCAGCATATACAAGCAAAACTTGAATTCTACAATACTCAAAACTCCTAATTGTGTTCTCTCCTATCCTCTCCCCCAATTCAAAAAGTGGGTAGTCACAGAAATTAAATTGAATGCTTCTCTCTGCATCCAGGAGGCATTCACTGTACTTACAGCATATATCAACACAGGGATTACTTTTGATGAGTCTGTACCTCCATCCTTGCTTTGTTAGGAAGGAGCATCATGGCTCACGAACATCCCACAGGTATTGTTTCTGATATGAGCAGCAGACCCAGCTGGCCTGGGGTCAGAGGATGCAGGCTGTATAGTTCCTATTTGGCAAAGACAGATCTCAGCTGAGACCTTCCTTTGAAATGGTTATATGACCACAATGATGAAGAAAAATTACATTAGGAACAACAGGACAAATTTTCTTTTCTCAATCTTTAATACAAGTTTTCATGTTTCTTCAGTTTAATTCTAGAAAAAATGTCATTTTCTCAGTATGATTTCTTCATAATTCAGCAAATATTTCATGCCTTCTAGTGCCTAAAGATTTGTTCTGCACAGTATTTGAAAATACATTTCCAGGTTTTAGAGTAAGCAAAACTTTACAATAATCACAAATCATATTCTTGGATAAGGAAAGTATTTTTTTTACATCTAATTCAACTCCATGTAAAGCATTTCCTAGAACATGTGATTCAATGTATTCATATTGCTCAAAATTCTGACAAGTCTAAAGAATATATGTGGCTTGATGTGTGTGTATATGTATGTGTGTGTGATTTGATATGTTTGTGTTTGTGTGTGTATTTGTATATAATGTGGATGTGATGTGTGTGGATGTGGTGTGTGCATATGATACATATATATACATATATATTTGTGTTCTGCATAAATGTGGTGTATACATGTGAAGTATGTATATATGGTTTGTATTTATGCCGTGTGGGTGTATGTGTAGTGTGAATGCGTTTATGTGGCTTGTGAATATGCAGTACATATTTATGCTGTGTGTGGTGTATGTGTGATGTGTGTATGTGGTATGTACATGAACTGTGTCTATGTGGTATATATTTGTATTGTGTGTGATGTATATGGTATATGTATATAATATGTGTATATGTGGTATGTTTTTGTTATGTGTATGTGATGTGTTTCCTTATTGTATGTTGGGTTTTGTGTGTGTTGTATATGTGCATTGTTTGTGTATATGCTGTGTCAGTTGTATGTTATATGGTATATTTGTATGTATGTGAGTAGCACACGTGGTTTACATATATATATATATACTGTTTGTATTTGGTATGTGTGAATACTGTGTGTGGTATATATGTGGAATTTGTGTCTGGCATGTGTGTATGTGGTGTGCATTGCATACATGGTGTACATGGAGGGACGCAGTATTTGAATTTAATGACTATGTTTGTAGAGTGGGTTTGTGTGGAGTGTGGAGTATCTGTAGTGTGTGGAATGTGTGTGTGTGTGCATATGTGTATGTGTGTGTGATGTGTGAGCATGAATAATAGCAATGATTGTCATGTAACTTCTTTTTATTGAATTTTTGTGATTTTCATGCAATATAATTTCATGGTATTTAGATCCCCTTCCCTATTCCTTTTTACCCTCATAGCCCAATTTAATGTACTCTATTTTCTATATAATAAGGCCTATCATCTAGTTTATGTCTTCAAATGTCCTTCAGTGGAGATGCATCCACTGGATCCTGGTTAACCTACCAAGAGTCCCATGCACGAAAGAGATTTTCTTTGACCCACCCAGCAGCCATTTTTGCCACAATTTCCTTAGGTTGGGTTGGAGTTTCTTACCCACTTCTTTGTGTCTATGTTGGGAGTTTTTCTGGTTTGAGCTTGTGTAGAAGTTACTCGAGCTGTTATAGTTGCTGCAAATTCATATGAATAATTGACCTGCTCTCTGGAAAATGCTGGTTCTTTGTAATCATCCACCACCTCTGGCTCTTACAATCTTACCACCCCTCTTCTGTAATGATCCTTTCTGCCTTAAGAGGCAGAGTTTGATGTAGGAGTCCTATTCATGGTTAAGTACTCTGTCACCTCTTGGTCTCCACACACTGCTCAGTTATGGGTTTCTGTGTGAATTACCATCTGTTATATAAGGAAACCTCTGGTGAGAGTTGAGAGATGCATTAATCTATGGGTATAACAATAAGTCATTAAGAGTCAGTTTAATATGATAACTATTTAGTAGAATATTAGTATTAGATTTTCCCAAATATCCTGTGACCTGTTTTGCCTCAAGTTCTTAAACCTGTTATCATGGTCAGGTATGGACTCCATATTAGGACGTGGACATTAAATCCAACCAAATAGTGCTTGGTTACTCCCATAATATTTGTGCCATTATTACAAATATTAATATTTGTGGACATATGTTGCCAGGCCTAGTTCACATGATTCACTGGGTGAGGTTCATGTTTATTTTTTCCTTCCTTTAACATGCATAGCACCTTCCACCTCTGCGAACACTAGCCAGTAGAGGTGAGGCTCTGAAGTCAGCAACAGCTTGATTTCTCCTTGTTTGTTCTACAGCTCATTTTTATATTATCTTTTGCAATAGGGTCTTGGCATCCTGTTCTGATAGGTTACCAAGAGCAAAGGGCAATGGCCAATATTATCTGAGGGTCTATGGGACACCTGGTCAACATCTTCTACAGAGGAAGTCCATTCCTAGAATTGAGGAGAATTTTTTTCATTAGCCTAGGATGGGCTATGTCCCCTTCTTGTGATTGTGTGTGTGTGTGTGTGTGTGTGTGTGTGTGTGTGTGTTGTAAGCAGATTGTCATCTAATTTCTTTTTAATTCCATGTAAGACAAGAGTCATAGAACTGCAAAGTATTTCTTCTAAGGAGAGAATACATACCCACTGGCTATTTGCCTATCTAACAGGGAGATGTTAAATCAAGCTGCTTTATTTTGCTGAGCAGTCTTTCTAATGACTTAATGCCTCCCTTTCTCAATTTATCAAGTGGAATTTATTTGCTATATTTAAAAATATATATACTATGGGGACTGGACAGATAGGTCAGTGGTTAAGTGCACTAGCTGCTCTTGTAGAGAACCCAGGTTCCATTCCAAGCATCCACATGGTGACTAACAACTGTCTGTAATTCCAGTTCCAGGAGAGCTGATGCCTTCTTCTGACCTTGGGTATTACAGTACACAGGAGCATTTACACACATGCAGGCAATACACTCATTCACATAAAATAAAATTAATAAAATATTTTTTTAAAATAAAATAAAATATATTGTTTTAGTTCTTTGAAAATTTTGTAATGTACTTTGAATGATTTGACTCCTGCCTCTCCTAGCTCCTCTCAGGTCTACCCCTCTTCCCTACCCACCAAACATTGTGTCTTCTTTTAAAAAAGTAAAAATGTTGAGACTAATTTGTGCTGCCCATCCTCTTGTGTGTGTGGCCAACTGCTGGATCATGGTTAACCTACCAAGCAAGCACCAGCTCTTGAAAAAGACTGTCTTTCCTTGTCCAAGTAGCTACCAAAATTCCAGTACCTCCTCAGCTGGGGGTGGGACAGCTTATCTACTTCCCCTCACCATTAGCAGGTCTTGTGCATCCTGTCACAATTCCTATGAGTTCATATAGATACTTGCCCTGCTGTGTCCAGAAAATGCTGTTTTCCTAAAGCCATCCACCATGTTCTGTTCTTATAGTCTTTCTGCTTCCTCTTCCACAATGACTCCTGAACCTTGGGGGGAAAGGGTATGATATAGGGATTCCATTTAGTGCTGAGCATTCCACAGTCTCTTATTCTCTGAACCTTGATGATGTGGGCCTCTGAGTCAATCACCATTTACTGTCAAAAGATCTCTGATGGGGGCTGAGAGATGCACTTATCTATGGGTATAATAACGATAAGTCATTAGGAATGAATTTAAACTATGTTAATTCAGCAAAATAATAATATTAGTTTCTTTCCTGGGGCCTATGACTTGTCTAGCCATAAGTGCTTAGCTCTGAAAATGATGCCAGGTGGGTTTCATTATGGATTAGATCTTAAATCCAACCAGAAAATCCTTCTGCACTCTTGGAACATTTGTATCAATATTGTGTTTTTTTGTTGAATTTTTGTGATTTTCATACAATATAGTTTGATGGTATTTACATCTCCTCACCCTATCTATACCTCTCCCCACTGCCATCTACCTAATTTAATGTACTCTTTTGTGTTTAATAAGGCCTATGGAGTTGGATTTGTGTGTGGATTCATATGAATATCATACCAGCTGTCTGGGAAGACTGTTAGCTTTTGCTTCTCCACCTACACTGGCTCTTATAGTCTTTCCACATCCTCTCCCCCAGTAATCCTGAGTCTTGGGAGGCAGAGGTTTGGAATAGTTAGACTATTAAGGGATGAACGCTCTGTAGCCTCTTATTTTCTGCCCATTGGCCAATTGTGTATTTCTGTGTTGATCACCACCTTCTGCAAAAGGAAACGTCTATGGTGAGAGTTGAGAGATGCATTCATCCTATGAGTAAAGGTTGTACTGAAGATGTTTCACTCAGATTTAGGTATCTCACAGACACTTCCTCTGTTTATAAGTGTCTTGACCAGTTCTGGAGCTCTGTGATGGTCTCTACTTGTGGCAAAAAGCCTATTGCTGTTTGTTGTTGTTCGTTGCTGGTGGTTTTGAGAGACAGGGTCTCTCTATAGCCCCAGCTGACCTAGAACTCACTATACAGACCAGGCTGCCATTGATCTCTCAAAGATTTTCCTGCTTCTGTCTCTTGAGTGCTGGGATTAAAATGCCCAACCACTCCCAGCTTTGAGTTATCATTGCAGCAGTGGATGTGTCTTGCCAAGCACTTGTCTATTTGTTTGTTAACCTGCAGTGTCTAGCAGAGGTATTCTCTCCCCATTACAGGGTAACTCCATTTAAACTTTTTTTATGTATGTGTGTATAGATATATTTTAGGAAGTTTCTACAGCAGTGGGTTTCCAAATAACCTTTGCAAAAGGTGCTAGTTATTCCTCCCTATGTTTTCTCCTCTGTACTGGCTTCCCTCTCTTCAACTACATTTAACCTTTCCTGTTCCATTATTCCCCTTTATCCCTTCATATCACTTCATTCTGTCTTCCTGCCCTAAAAAATCCCTACTCCCATGGACCATTACTATTTTCTTGACTTCTATAGGTATTCCAAAGGAAACATATATCTGAAGATTCGAGGCTAGCATACACAAATGACATAAAACATGCGACATTTGTCTTTTGGGGCCTGGGTTACCTCAGTCATGATGCAGTGGGATATAAAGTCCAAGAATGGTGTGGTAGGCTCATCTGGTATATCTACTTATAGCTTTTTGAGGAACCTCCACACTGATTTCCACAGTGAGTGCATCAGCTTGCACTCCCATAGGTGGTTAATTAATGTTCTCCTTTCCTTACTCCTACACCAGCATTTGTCATCATCTGAAATTTTTTAAAGCATTCTCACCGGAATAAGATGAAATGTTAAAGTAGTTTTAACTTACATTTTCTACTATCACTGTGTTGGAGTCAATGTGTAATTTTAAATCTAATAGAGGTTCTTTTATGAAATTGGGTGCCCCTATGTGGTGAATATACATTTAGAATTGCAATATCTTTTTGGCATTTAAAAGCAATAGTTGCTCTTGCAGAGGACCCAGGTTTGAATCCCAGTACCCATATGGTGGCTAACAATTGTCCAAAACTCTAGTTCCAGGGGATCCAAGACCCTCTTCTGGCCTCCTCAGGCACTACACAGCACGAGTGTACTTACATACATGCAGGCATTATACTCATACACATAAATAGTTTAAAAAAGAGTTTCATACAATGTATTTTGGTCCTATTTAGACCCACACCACCCCCTCCACCTCCCCTGTACTAACCCCCCCCAAGACTTTATGTCCTGGATTATTATTTGTATTTTTACTAAGGCCTATTTTGTCTAATCAATGTTTCCAAAATATACTTGGGTGTGGGTCTATCACTCGGAGTCTGGTCAACCTACCAGGTAACACACCAGTAACAAACACTGACTCTTCCTCTTCCAGTAACTACCAATTGCTAATAATAAAGAACAGGGGCTTCTTGCCAACTTTCCCCATTCATGCTGTGTTTTTGTCTGGCTTGAGTTTGCACATGGCTTGTGTATATTGCCACAAGTGCTGCAGATTTATATGTACAACTACCATGTTGTGTCAGACAACATAATTTCATTATATCCATCTATCACCTTGATATAGGTCAGTACTTTTGATGAATACACTAAAAAATTCTCAACTTCATGACCAAATAACCACATGCACAATGTGGTCAATGACCTGCACAGCAAAACATCTCTGTTGGTGCAGTGGTGGCACTTTTATCTTGGGAGCAATCAACAACTATCTAATTGAATTAAAAGCCCACTCAGTGGGAGGAAATTCATGTGTGGTACTATAAGCATAGCCAAATACACATGTTTGAAGAGGTCATAGATCCTAGACAAAACCCCCAAACAGTCACATCCCTAGACTAATACAATTTCTCACTATGTGCAAAATATGTATACTTATATTTACAGATAAATATCCCAGTCACCATTCATCAAAGAAGCTTCTTTTGCACCAGATGGAGATTATTACAGAGTACCACAACTGGTCACACACAGACATTGTGAATTGTGCAAGTCTAAGTGGCACATCTACAATACAACCTCTACACCTAAGGCTCACAGAACGTAGAACAAGGGGGTAAAGAAGACAATAATGAATATCTCAGTTTACATTAATGAAAGCTCCTCATGTGACAGAGGGCCAGGAACACAAAAGGACACAAATGGCCAAAGTGTAGAGATTAAGTCTGGAGAATGCTGATCCTTGTATAGGACTTCTATATTAAACTATTCCCACCAGGGGTTCAGGGACCATTGTGGAAGAGAGGGCAGAAGGAGTGTAAGATCCAGGGAGGAGGTGTATGACCATATGGAAATAGAGTCCTACAAGTTGCTGGGACCCTGCTCATATGAACCTACAGCAATGGTGTCAGCATGCACAGGACAAATGTAAACTCAAAACAGACAAAAGCCCAGCATAGAACTGGGGAAATGGACTAACCCAAATCTTAGTTCAAGAAATACTGTCAACTGTTTACTGCTAGTTGAGTAGGAGCTGATCTTCCTAAAGCAAGAGACTCTAGATAAGCTGACTAGACCTCGGTAGATGAACTTGCACTGAGGTACATCTGGGGACACTAACTTGACACAACAGGCCATAAGACAAATTACAGAATATATAAATTCCAGTGGGTAGGACAGGCCTATGGAAGGGTACCAGGGGGGAAGGGTGTTTAAAGATGATTAAGATTGGTTGAAACATTCTATATGAAACACTCAAAAATTAAAGAAAAACCTGTGTCAGCTGGGACTATAGGGAGACCCTGTCTCAAGAAGACTGAAAAAAAAAAAGAAAAGAAAAGAAAAAGAAAACCTTTAAGATAATGAAAAAAAATAAATGAAGAAGATAATTTGAGACTGTCCATCCTATCTAAAAGCAATGAAAGCCCACCAAAATTCCAACTTGATTTTTCACAGAAATTTTAAAAAATAATCTTAAACTTCATATGGAAATACACAAAAACCCAGGATAGCTCAAAACAATCTTCAACAATAAAAACAAATCCTGCTGGCAGTATCACCATCTCAGTTTTCAAGATATACTACAGAGCCATAGTAATTAAAATAGCACGGTACTGGCATAAAAACAGACACATCAATCAATGGAATAGAATCGAGGATCCATATATAAGTTACACTACTACAGTCATCTGGTTTTTGACAAAGAGGCCTTACCACACTTGGAGCAGTTCCAACCAATAGTGATGATCGAAGCGTATAGTCCCATGTAGAAGAATGAAATTAGATCCCTGTCACTATGAAGTGACATTTATTTATGAAGAAAAATTTGTCCCCAGTGTCTGCCTAGCTGAGATGCTTGAATAGGAATGAAAAAATTCAAGAACAGGAACAAATAAGGAAGAAGAGTGCAAGTAGTAGCAATCAGAAACTACGCGTGAAGTGATGTGAGTGTAGCTATATCTTGTAAGGGCGGTGATGGAAAACAAGGGTTCTTACATTTATTTTCATTATCACTTGGCAGTATTAGCATGTATTACAGTCAGATGGCACCAAGTGCCCACGATCTCCTTAAGAAAATTCCGGCTTCTCTTGAAAAATAAGGCTTAATGTTCTAAAGAATCAAAATAAGGTTATTTTCTTGTATTTATTTCAGAAGAAAAACTAATCATTAAAATAATTGCTGATAGCACATTTTGAAAGTGCTATTGGATTTCCTCGTTTAGTTTGCACTGTCACTCTCTCTGGCTCAAACTATAATTACCTTCATTTTGGAGCTGAGAAAAAATGGAGTTTTGGAAAGGCAAGTAGTTTGTACAGGGCCACACAATTAAGCATCAGATTCAGGAATCAGATCCAATTCTCCATCAAACTCTAAATACTATGAAATGCAGTAGTGATCAAGCAGTGGGGAATAGGCAAAGATGCCTGTGAGAATTTCCAGCATAACTCAGCTGCCTTGGACAGGCATTGAGTGTCTGAAATGTTTGTATGCATAGAGAATCCATACTGTTTATTGAGAGTGATGGTACACGTTCCAATTCTGAAAAGGTAAGCAATCTTTCCTCATTTTGAAAGAAGATATAATAGCTATAATTTCACCTGTATTGCCTCCAAAATTCTTCTTCTTTAAATGATAATTACCTATGATAAATGCTCTATGGCAAAATAAATTCTTCAAAAGAATTCTAATATTGCTGAAAATATTAATTGGTAATCAGTAGCTACTCTAGCCACTAGAAAATATTTAAAATCAAGATTGGATAAGAGGATTGGAGAGTTAAGACGATCTTTACTTGAAATGATTTCTAACTTCAAAAAGTTATAAGTAACCAGAAATGTGCCAATAACCTACTGGGCTCAATTCATAGAGACATTTTGTGTGAATCGAGTTGTAAGATTGAGCTATGCTTTGCAGGTTTAATTATAAAGCAGTGGAATTTCCAATTAAACACTGTTAGTGGGGGAAAGAAATGCAAGCCTGTAGTGACATTATGCTTTCAAGGATGGATAAGAAATTAAGGCATAAACACAATTAATTCAAACAGCAACATTTCTCCAAGGGTTAAAAAAAATGAAATTCTTTTTCTTAGGATAGAGGTAGAAAAAGGAATAGCAGGTGAATAAGATAGAATCCAAGAATTAGCTGTTGGACAGAAGAAAAAAGTTCTATATGTAGTATATTTCATAAAATTCACTTGTTATAAAGACTCAGCACGTGAGATGATGGATATTTTAATTTATGTGACTATAGGCATCACTTTAATATATACACACAAACACATGCTCTGATAATGTTGTGTGCCCTATAGCTGCATAGGCACATGCAGAACAAAGTCATGATAATTCACCATGATGCTCTAAGTGCTAACTTCATTGAGCCATGAGGTGTCCACATGTTTGATTAAACATTCTGGGTGCCACAGGTGATTCTGAAGATTAACATTTACATTAGCACGCCAAGTAAAGCAAATATTCTTCACTAATGTTAAGGGTCTCATGTATACTAGCGAAGGAGTCAATTGAAAAGTTCATCTTCTGAGTAAGAGAGAAATTTGCCTGGAGGTCTTCAGAGGGGATCACCAACTCTTCCTCATTCCTGATTTCAGACTCAAATGCTCAGAGATGAGATTTCAGACTCATTTGTGTAGATTTTGACTTATCAGCTTTCACAATCATGATCAAATTCCATACAATAATTACATATAATAATGCATTTTCCTTTATATATATATTATACACACACACAAATGCATTATATGATCAGGAAAAGTGGTTTAGCAGTCAGAGCTTGCTGCTCTGGCAGAAGAATTGAGTTCTGTTCCCTGCACCTATGTCACAGCAGGCTGATTCACAACCTCTACATCACCAGGTCTAGGGGATCCAGAATCTTTTTCTAGCTTTTTTCTTGATGCATATATGTATACATGCACATACATATAAATTAAAATTTTTTTAAATCTTCAAATTTGTTTAGATAAATACATGTAATATATAAACTTATATAATAAAGCTCATATAGGTTCTATTTCTCTGCTGAATGCTTCTGGAAAGCTTTCTTTGTGCAAATTTCAGTTAACATCGACCATATGTGGAAATATTACACACTATGCAAATGATGTATTCAGCAGGTGTGTATTGGACAGCATTTCAGTTATCAGGGGCAATAGTAGGAAATTCATTCAAAATAATCTGGGGCTTGATAATTATGAAAGACATACTGGGTACCAATGCATGGATGTGAAGACTTTTAGGTTAGCTTGAATAAATTCACACATAGTGAGAACCCCAGCATATCAAAGTACACTTTTTTGTCTTTTAATTTCTTATTGGATGATTTGGGCTCAGAGTCTGAGTCCAGGGATTTAGCTGCTAAACTGAGTCTGTACAGACCAGGTTTTGGGGATTCTGCTACTCCAGAGCAGCCCCTTCCCAAGTATGGTTCTGTTAGTCTGAAGACCATGTGGTCAGTGAAGCTGGTATAGCTGGTATTTGAAAGAATGACTTTTAAGAATTAGCATTTCCCCAAGAGCTTCCTAGCAAAGAGGATAAGGCTAAGTCCTAGCAGCCAGCACCACATGGGGAGGAGGAAGATGAAGGGAAGGAGGAAAAAGTGGGGAAGAGGAAGAGATAGGGGGAGGATGAGGAAGAGGAGATGAAAGGGAGGAAGAGGAAGGCAAGGGAAGAAGGGAGTGTGGGAAAAGAAGAGGAAGGAATGAGAGGAAGAGAATTAAGTGAAGGGAGAGGAGAACTGGTCAGAATTCTCATAAATTTGAAAGGGTTTCCCAAGGCTGGAGAGATGGCTCAAGCAATTAGGAGCACTGACTGCTCTTGCAGAGGACCTGGGTGGATTCCCAGCATCAACATGGCAGCTAACAACCATCTGTAACTCCAGTTCAAGGGGAATACACTGCTTTCTTCTGACCTCTGCCCACATTGCATGGCATAGGTACACTTCCACATACGCAGACAATACACTCATACACATAAAACACATAAAATAAAAATAATAAATAAGGTGGTACTCCAATCGCCTCATCCTTCATCCCTGTCCACATGGAAGAAGCCAGAGTCGTCTGCTTCCCTATTCCCTATTGGCAATTTGGGTAACCCCTTCAGAGGATGGCATGATAAGAATGGGAGGTAGGAATTGGCTAGGCAGTTAGGGTAAAAAGATCCTGAAGAAATGTATCCAGTTTCTTGCCTAGAAGTCAAAATGTCCTTGGGCCTGTTAGCAACATACTCTGTTCCAAGGCCAAAAAAGTCAAAAGTATTTGCGATCTTGTATCTAATCCTTAAAAGATTTTAGGGTTACCTCTTCAGAGGTGGCAATGTTGGAGGGGAAGGAGTGGGCGTGGATTTGATTGCAGGGGGTTCAAACCAGCAACCCCACACAATGATTGGGGATGAGTAGGCGCTGTTCACCAGCCCACGCCGCCCCCAATACTGGGAACACTCAGGCCAATGGGGAGCCTAGTCAAGCAGGGACTCATTTATTGCAGGTGTTACAGAGCTTATAAAGGCACCTGGAAATCCCCCCTTCCCCCCTGAGGGTGTACCTTAAGGATGGTCACACACTGATCATGCACTTCTCAGCAGTGCGTAAGTATTCTTCAGACTTTCAAAGCAAACCAGGCCCTGCCCCCAGTAACTTCCTTTCCGACCTATGCAAGGTGGGGCCTTTAGGTCCCCACATTTGATCACAACTTATACGCATGTATCAAATTCACAATAAAGTTTTTGTAAAAATTTTAAAAAATTTAGTGGGTTTTCCAGGAATATAAGTGATATATTCTCTATTAGACAAAAGCAGTATCCTTTATCTTAAATAGTTTATATTTCTTCATTCATTGGTGTGTATGTGCTTGTGTGTATGTGTGAATATGTGTGTATTTATGTGTGGGGGCATGTTCATGCTAAGGCACACATGTGGAGGTAAAAGAACAGGAGTTAGTTCTCTTTACCATGTAAGCTGCAGGAATTGAATTAGGCTTAGGGGCAAGCAACTTTACCCACTGAGCAATATTGCCAGCTCAGCATTTGTCTTTTTAAGATATATCTTTATTCTATGACTTCTGACATTTCTTTAAAACAACAGCCATAAGATTTAATTATTTTTATTGCCATATTCATTGTACATGCCGTTTACATGGACATTTTCACATAAGTATATAATATACTTTGACCATGTCTTCCCACACTGCTCCTTTCCCTTTTCTCCTATTCCCTTCCACTATCCTCCTTTGTCCATTAGACAGCTTCACTCTCTTGGCATATACACCAATGATCTTCTAGATCGCTACAAAATAGAGAGCTCAAGCTTCACAGATAGCCTTCCTGACACTTTCCTTAGAACTGAGATATGGTGGTGGGAAGAAAGCGGCCCTTAATGATGAACACTCCATGTTGCCTGCAGCCTCCCTACTTCCTCCCCCCAAAATCCCTACAAAGCCCTAAGAGGGACAAGATGGAGCTTTCAGGAGCTATCATTCTTTGGATGGGTCCTTTGTTTCCTGAAGTACAGAAATAGGGCAGAGTTAGTTCTGAAAAACAAACAAACAAACAGAAAACAAGCTTTATTACTACAGAAAATATATAGCTACCTCACAGCAGATTAAACTTGAGTGTAGATGAACACAATCATTTAATGAAGAAGGGTTTGGATATTCAGAGCTTTTCCAGAAAAAGGGGAATTTTAATGCATGTGTCAATTTGCAAGTGACTCAAAATGTATGTGCCTCTGCCTGTGTTACAGCTCTCCCCTACCTCAGGATCGAGCATGCTATCATATTACATTGAAGACTGAAGGTACATAGAGGGTGAGGCTCAGTTCTCAGTCATGTTTTTCAACATCCCGATAGTCCCTTAATGGTCAGTTCACAGAAAGCTGCTGTTTATATTTGGTTGCTTCAGGTTGGAATTTCTAGCTCCCCATCTCAGAATTAGCCACTCTATTTTCTTCCGGCCCAGCCTTGGGGGGCGGGGCTGATTCTTTCTTATTATAGGAGTCTCTGGCATATTGGTACTTGAATAGTAGTGAACAGCCCAGGCATCTGGCTCTGGTAACATTACATTATCACTGCCATCTCTCCTCTTCTTCCTCTTTCTACCAACTCCCATGAGAGTCCATGTATCTACTACTTAGCTAATTGGTTTTTCAGTAAGTTATGTTGGTTTTTGATACTGGTTGTTGTCATTTGTGGATTTTTTCCTAGGACTTTTATCACATTTCTGTTAGTAGTGAGGGATCAGAGTTACTGCTCTACACTATCATCCTTAGCAGCTTAGATTGTTCCCCAAATCTTTTAGGGACCTCAACTCATGCCAACCCGGAATTATGGCTTCAGCATAGAAAAGAGTTTGACAACTAGCCAATCCACAGCACACTTGGGGATTTCACTAAGCGTTCTTGATTGTAATTATCGTCTGTTAAGGAAAAAAACAAGTCCGCTAGGGCTTCTTCAAAAGGGGTTTTACTACATGTACTTTTTCCTGGAAATGGAGTTTTTGATGGGAATTCTAGAAAATTCCAGATTCTCAGGTAGGAAGGGAGAAGGGCTGTAATCGGTTGATGATTGCGTTGGAATCTTGTTTCTCTGGTTTTAACTGGTAAATAACCCATAGCCATTTCCTTTAGTGATTGTGAGAATT
>NW_008342018.1:857013-861443 GCF_000622305.1 Nannospalax galili
GTGATCTAACACCAACTTCAAGACCAAATAACCACATCAGCGGCCAGCACGGCATATGTCATCGGTGCAGTAATTGCACTCTTATCTTGGGGATAATCCACAGTTCAGAAACAGGATTTGGAGCAATAGAACTGCAACCGACCTGCAACCACTTCCACTGAAGGCTAGCTCTTATAGCTTTGGAGAGCGCTATGAAGGTGCCAAGGGAAAACATCAGTGGATGATCTAACACCAACTTCAAGACCAAATAACCACATCAGTGGCCAGCACAGCATATGTCATCGGTGCAGTAATTGCACTCTTATCTTGGGGATAATCCACAGCTACCTAGTTTGACTAAAGGCCTACTCAAAGGGAGGAAACCTAAGTGTGGTAATGCTGTTTTTGTTGCTATTTCAACTATTAAGAAGCTCTTTGTAGTAACATTCTCATGATCAGCTTGTATCTTTACCATGGCAGAGCGTTAACTGTACCACAGCCACCAAGGCATAGCTGCAACCTTTCTTCTTTACCTCATATTTAGCTCTGTGTCTATAAGGTGGTCTGAGGTATTCTTCTAGGTGAAAGTTTCTTATTAGAAGCAATTCTTAACTTCCAATTTATTCTGGTACAATCGGCTGCATTACATATTATCTCAAGGTCTTATGGGGAGTGGAGCCAGAGGAGGCAGTTGGCCCACAGCCCTGTCCTTCCCCTTATCCATATAGTTTGGTTCTCTCATATCCAACTAAAAGGCCTGTTTCCTTATGGTCATGGTCTTATAATCTTTCCAACTCCTCTTCCACCATGGTCCCTGAGCCCTGGGTCAGTGAAGTTTACTATAGGAGTCCTTTCCAGGGACCCACATTCTACAGTCTCTTAATCTCTACACTTTGGTCAGTTATAGCATTTTTGTTCATCAGCATCTTTTACAACAGGAAGCTTCACTGCTGAGAGATGCATTAATACTCTCTATCCCTTGTTCCACTATGTTCTGTGAACCTTAAGTGTAGAGGTTCCATTGTAGATGTGTCACTTACTTAGAGTTGGGAATCTCTTAATTCTCTGTGTGTGAAGAGTAATAGACCTCCGTAATATTCTCTGTTGCAAAAGAAGCTCCTTTGATGAGTGGTAACTGGCACACTTGTCTGTGAATAGAAGGATCCATAATAAACATACAGTAAGGAATTATATTTGTCTTGGAATGTGACAGATATAGGGTCACATAAGGTCTGAGACCTCTCCAGTCATGTGTTATGGCTATTTTTATAGTGCTACACATGAGTTCCCAGTCTTTGGAAGACTTTAAGTCCAGTTATACAGCTGTTGATTACCCCCAAGATAAAAGTGTCACCACTTCACCAATATGGTTTGTTGTGTTGATGATCGTTTTAGTTATTAGGCTTTAAAGCTGTGGTTGGAGCATTGACTGACTTTTTTTAAATCCCTTAGCAGCTTGCATAGTATCTTCCAAAATTATGAAAGTTAGTCTTCAGGGAAGAGACTTCTGGGTAAGTTCCAGCTCTGTTGCACCAAGTCCTATGTCCAGAGTATGTCCTTTCTTCAGCAGTAGGGTCTTACATTAAAGTTCTGAGACATAAGCAAGGACAGTGACAATGGTCTGTGTAGTTCTGAGATTCTCTTGGACTACCCTAACCAACTATTTGAATGGAGGTTTCTCCTGTCTGGCACTGTGTTTCTTTCTATAGAACCTTCAGGTATACACATGCACTCATGTACAGATATCATATGTATTTTTCAGTAGGCTTTTGAACTAATACATTTCTCTCTTTTTTTTCACACCACCTAAGCATTATTTATCTCTACTCTCTCCATGACTAATCCTCTGTTTTCACTCACCAGTTAAATTACCTTCATTTCCCTATTTCCCCATTGATAATACCTGTCTCCTATGACCCACCCTCTCTTGAGCTCCTTCTTCCCCTCTACCCCCATGGTTCCTTCTATAACCCTCATTCCTCTCCCAGTTAAATATCCCCATTTTTATCCATTTCACTCTTGGTAACACCTGTGTCCTCTCCTACTATACCCTTCTTTCTCTCTCTCTCAGGCTCCTTCTTTCCCTTTACCTCCATGGTTTCTTTCCATTTTCTTGGATCTTACAGTTACATCAGGATATATACAATCTCATATAAGTATTTGGTGCTAAGATTCACAAATGAGGGAGAACATACTACACTTGATTTTCTAAATCTACGTTATTTCATTTAATACAATAATTTCTAGCTCCATCCATTTACCTGCAAATTTCATGATTTTGTCTTTCTTTGCAGCTGAGTAGAACTCCATTATGTAAATGTACCACATTTTCATTATCCATTCTTCAGTTGAGGGGCATTTAGATTGCTCCATTTCTTAGCTATTGTGAAAAGAGCAGCAACAAACATGGGTATGCAAGTATCCCTGCAGTAAGATGAGTCATTTGGGTTTATGTCAAGGAGTGGTATAACTGGGTCACATGGTAGATTCATTTTTAGTTTTTTAGGGTTCTTCACACTGCTTTCTATAGTGGTTGCATGAGTTTGTAATTTGAACAGCTGTGAATGAGTATTCCCCTTTCCCCACATCCTCTCCAGCATTCGGTATCATTTGTTCTCTTAATATTTGCCTGTCTGACTAGGGTAAGATGAAATCTTAAAGTTGTTGTTTTGATTTGCATTTCCATAATTACTAAGGATATTGAAAACTTTTTAAAGTGTTTCTTAGTCATTTTTGTGTCTTCTATTGAGAGCTCTGTTCAGATCCATAGTCCATCTTTTAATTGGGTCATTGTTTTCTTGATTCTTCGTTTTTTGAGTATTTTTATATATTCTGAATATTAATCTTCTGACAGAAGTGGAGCTGGTGAAAACTCCCCCACTCAGTAGGATTCCTCTTTACTTTCTTGGTTGTTTCTTTTGCTGTACGGAAGCTTTTAAGTGTAATGAGTTCCCAGTGGCCAATTGTTGACCTTAATCCTGAGAACGTGATGTCTGATGTAGAAAGTCCTTTCCTATACCTATATCTTGTTCAGTACTGCTTATGTTTTCTACTAACGTTTTAAGTTTCAGGTTTCACATTGAGCTCTTTGAACCATTTGGAATTGAATTTTGTATGGGGTGATAGATAAAACTCTAATTTCATTCTTCTACAGGTGGAGATTTAGTTTTACCAGCACCATTTGTTGAAGATTCTATCTTTTCTCCAGTGTGTATTCTTGGCACCTTTGTCAAATATCAGGTGATTGAAATTACATGCACTCGTGTTTAGGTCTTCAATTATCTTTCATTGATCTATATGTCTCTTTTTTTGTGTCAGTACTATGCTGTTAACATATAACAATATATAACATATAACATATAAACATAACATATAACAATAGCTTTGTAGTGTGGTTTGAGATTTGGTATGATAATACTACCATCATTGCTCTTTATGGTGAGGATTGCTTTGACTGCCTGAGTTCTTTTGTGGTTCAATATGAATTTAGGATGTTTTTGTCTAATTCTGTGGATAATGTCATGGAGAATTTGATTGGCATTTCATTGAATCCATATATTGCTTTTGGACATTTTCACAATCTTCATTCTACCAAACCATGAGCACTGGGGTGGGGAGGGGGTCTTTCCATCCCCTGGTGTCTTCCTCAATCTCCCTCTTCAAAGATTTAAATTTTTGTTGTAGAGATCTTTAATGTCTTAGGTTAGGTTTATTTCTAGACAGTGTTCTGAGGCTAATGTAAGTGGGAGGGTTTCTGTGAAATCTTTGTTTGCTTGTTATTGGTACATAGAAAGGCTACTGACTTTGTATATTGATTTTGTAGTCTGCCACTTTGCTGAAAATGTTGATCATTTCTAGGAGTTTTGTGGTAGAATTATTTTGCATATCTTATTTATAATGTCCTATAATCTACAAATAGGGATGATTTAACCTTTTCTTTTCCAAATACTATTCCTTTAATTTCCTTCTCTTGTCTTATTGCTTTAGGAAGAGTTTCAAGTGCTATATTATAAAGGAGTGGAGACATAGCAGACCAAGAAATACATGTCTAGGTAAGGTTTATTTGAGAACAACTGGTCTTTGCCCAAGATTTATCTACATGACACACAGTAATTAAAAATACCAGACTGGTAGAACTAACCTTCTTGGGTGTTTAACAGACATACTTTGAGGTCTATAATAATTTGGTCAGAGGGACATAAAGGACACGTTTTGCTCCTTGCCCTCCTAGGTAGACTAGTTCCAGGTAACTGTGAGCATCTCTCAAAATGTTCTATAATAGTGGTGGGTCACCTTTCCTCTTGAACAAGGAGGCCGAGGAGACCCCACCAGATGGACTTGAACCAGTGTCCAGTCTATAAAGAGGAGGGTCAACACAGAGGAATCATTTCCTCCATGCTTCCATGCGAAGCCAACCATGGTCAAGCAGGACTTTTGACTTATCTTCACAT
>NW_008342018.1:861553-875090 GCF_000622305.1 Nannospalax galili
GTATGTTCTAATTAGCTTTATGGAAATTAACTACTGCCAGTTTTGATGAATTATACTTTATTATTGCTGTGAATTTGATAATTCCACTTAATTTCTAAATAATGCAAATGGAGGTTTCTAAAAGAAACATCTCAATCCTTAGCCAAAATAAATAATACCTCCTGCTGATTTTTAAAATAAGGCAACCCAAACTGATAAAATGGCATTTCTGACCAAGTGCTACTAATATTAGCTTGCAACACTTAAGGAAGTAAAGGGTAACTTGGACATGGTGCTGCAGGCCTTTAATTACAGCACCTGGGAGGCAGAGGCAAGAAGATCTCTGTGAGTGAGTTTGAGGCCAGCCTGGTCTACACAGCAAGTTCCAGGCTAGCCAGGGCTACATCATGAGACGCAAAAAACAAAAATAAATAAAAATTTAAAAAATTAAAAAGAAGAGTGGAGATATTGAATAACATAGTCTGGTTTCTGATTTTAATGGGAGCTTCCAGTTTTTCTACATTTAGAATGAAGTTGCCTGTGGGTTTAGCTTCATATCATTGTTCTAGCTTGCTTTCAATTGCTGCAACAAAACATTCTGACCAATACCAACCTGAGAAAGAAAGGGTTTATTTGGCTTGCAAGCAGAGTCCATCATCAAGGAAAGCCAAGATAACATAGTCTGGTTTCTGATTTTAATGGGAGCTTCCAGTTTTTCTACATTTAGAATGAAGTTGCCTGTGGGTTTAGCTTCATATCATTGTTCTAGCTTGCTTTCAATTGCTGCAACAAAACATTCTGACCAATACCAACCTGAGAAAGAAAGGGTTTATTTGGCTTGCAAGCAGAGTCCATCATCAAGGAAAGCCAAGGCAGGAACTCAGGGCAGAACCTGGAGGCAGGAGCAGAAGCACAGGCCATCGAGTAATGCTGCTTACTGGCTAGCTCCTTCCACCCAAGCTTAGCCTCCTTTCTTATTCAACACAGGACAACCTACCCAGGTGTGGTCCCACCCAGAGTGGGCTTGGTACTCCCACATTACTAAACAATCAAGAAAATGCCACACAGACATGGACACAGGCTAGTCCAATGGAGGAAATTCCTCAATTGAGATTCCCTCTACCCAGGAGTGTCAAATTGACAACCAAATCTATCCAACACAATCGTATTGAGGTATGTTCTATCAAGTCCAATTCCTTCTAGGACATTTTAGCATACATGCATTGTGAATTTTGTCAAATGACTTTTCTGCATCTATTGAGATGACCGTGTGATTTTAGTCTTTAGGTCCATTTAAATGGTTATTACATTTATTGATTTATGTATATTGAACCATTCCAGCATCTCTGGAATAAAACCAATTTGATCATGGAGGATGATATTTTTGATATGTGTCTGTACACAGTCTGCAAGTATTTTGTTATTTTTTGCATCTATATCATTAAGGATACAAGTCTGTAGTTTTCTTTTTTGTTCTATCTTTACCTAGTTTGGATATTCAGGATTTAGGTATTTGGAATACAGACTTCATAGAGGAGTTTGGGATTTCTCCCTCTGTTTCTACCTTTTTGAATAATTTAAGTAGTATTGGTTGTAGATCTTTTTAAGCATCTGGTAGAATTCTGCTGTGAATTCATCCAGGCCTGGGCTTTTGTTAGTTGGAAGGTTTTGTATTACTGTTTCAATTTCCTTATGTGTTAAGGATCTGTTTAAGCTGTTGATCTCTTCTTGGTTTAGCTTTGGTGAATTCCATGAGTTTAGAAATTCATCCATTTCTTAAGATTTCAAGTTTAATAGAGTTTGTGTTTTTAAAGTATTCCCTTACTATGTCCTGGATCTTTTGTTGTCTGTTGTGATGCTTCTCTTTTTTCTCTGATTTTGTTGATTTGGATGTAGATTTGCTCTTTCTTTTGGTGAACTAGGCTAAGGTTCTGTCTCTCTTGTTTATCTTTTCAAAAAAAACAGCTTTTGAATTTATTGCTTCATTTTATTGTTTTCTTTGTTTCTATTTGTTAATTTCTGTTCTGAGGCTCTGAATTTTGTTATTTCTTCTCATTTCTAGACTTGGGTTTCATTTGTTCTTGCCTTTTCAGTCTTGAGTTGTATTAAGTCAATTATCTGTGCTCTTTCTGATTTTTTTAATGTAGAAATTTTAGTAGAGTTTATGTTTTTAAAGTATTTCCTTATTATGGTCTGGATCTTTTGTTGTCTGTTGTGATGTTTAGAGCTATAAAGTTTCTTCTTAAGACTGCTTTTAAAATGTCCCAGATGTTTTGTTGTATTGTAGTCTTATTTCCATTTTGTACCAGGGATACTTTTATTTCCATCTTAATGTCTTCTTTGACTCATTCATCATTCGGGAGTGTATTGTTTAATCTCCATGAATTTGTGTAGTTACAAGAGCTTATTTTGGTGTTGATTTTAAGCTTTATTGTGTTGTGTATGATAGAATGCTCAGAATCATTTCAATTTTTTGGTATTTTTTGAGGTTTGTTTTGCACTCCAGGATGTGGTCAATTTTAGAGAAACTTCTATGAGCTTTTGAATAGAAAGTATGTAAGTATGTTCTTTAGTGCTTGGGTGGAATATTCAGTAGACTTCTGTTAGGTCCATTTGATGTATGATGATATCATTTAATTCAGATGTCTCTCTGTTTATTCTTTGTCCATTTGACCTGTCTAATGGAGACAGTGTGGTACTGAAGTCCCCTCCTGTTCATGAGTTGGGGTTAATCTGGGTGTTAAAGTCCTGTAGTATTGTTTTTTTGAAGTTGGGTGCACCAGTTGGTGAATATATGTTCATGATTGTAATATCTTCTTGATTCATTGTTCCTTTGATCAAAATGAAGTGGCCCTCTTTGTCCCTCTTCTAAGTAGTTTTAATTTGAAGTCTATTTTGTAAGATATTAGGATTGCAACACCTGCTTACATCTTATTGCCATTTTCTTGGAATAAAGTTTTTCCACTCTTTCACCCTGAAGTAGTGAGTGACTGTCCTTGAAGATGAGATGAGTTTCTTGTAGAAAACAAGTAGATGGGTACTGTTTCTTATTCGATTCTACTAGCCTGTGTCTTTTGACTGGGCAATTGAGGCCTTTGAACACAAAGCTATTATTGAAAGATGTACATTGGTTACTGTCATTTTAATTTCTGTTTGTATTCTTGTCCCCATTTTGTGTTTCCATAATTATTCCTTCATTTGTTTTTTTCTGTTGCCTCTTGGGTATAGTCATTCCTATTTTCAGTTCTTCGTAATGCTTCAAGTATTCTCTGTAGGGGTGACTTAGTAGACACTAATTCTTTCAGCCTATTCCAGTCATGGGAGATTTTTCTTTCCTCTTTAACTATAATACACAATTTTCTGGGTAAAGTACTCTGGGTTGGCATCTATGATCATTTAGAACTTGGTATATTTTTGTCCAGGCTCTTCTGGCTTTCATAGTTCCCATTGAAAAGGCAGCTGTACTTCTGATGGGTTTTTCTTTAAAGGTCATTTTTTGATTTTCTGTAGCACCTTTCAGTATTCTCCCTTTGTTCTGCATATTTATAGTGTTTACTATAATATCCCGGAGGGGGGGGAGTTTCTTTTTTGGTTCTATTTTATGCTCTATGTGGTTCGTATACATTTATGGGTATGCCTTGTCTTAATTTAGGGAAATTTTCTTCTATCATCTGTTAAATATCTGTTCAGTGCCATTCACCTAGGAGTCTCCTTCCTCTATGCCTATGATGCAAAAATTTGGACTTTTCTTGGTATCCCACATTTCCTGCATATTCCATTCTTGATGTGTTTACAGACATTTTCATATTCTTTGCTTCACAGGTCCAATTCTTGGATTTTTTTGCTCAATCACATCTTCAACAATCAAAAAAAAATGTGTTTACAGACATGATCATCACTGGCCAATCTGATAGTGATAAATCCCCAATTGAGTATCCCAATACCTAGGTGTATCTAGTTGACAACCAAAGCCATCCAGTACAGTAGCCATTCAGAAATATCTGATAAATTAAAAATATTCATGATAGGTGACTGGAGAGATGATTCAGTGGTTAACTGTATTGGTTGCTCTTCCAGAGTACCCAGATTCAGATCCCAGCACTCACGTGGTGGCTAACAATCATCCTTTCCTCAGGTTCCTGATGATTCTATGCCCTCTTCTGGCCTCTGTGTACATTGCACAACATGGGTGTACTTACAAACATACAGGCAAACACTCATACACATAAAATAAATAAAATTTAAAAAATATTGATGCTAGTGTTCCATTCTAGATTAGTTAAACCAAACCTGTACTGGTACTCTTTTAACATTTAGACTCTGGACCATCATCATTGAGCATCTTTCTTTCTGCCAATGTATAATGCTCTCTGCT
Source organism: Nannospalax galili (assembly GCF_000622305.1). NCBI lineage: Eukaryota > Metazoa > Chordata > Mammalia > Rodentia > Spalacidae > Nannospalax > Nannospalax galili. The sequence goes on from NW_008342018.1 coordinate 865,908, forward strand.
TCTCTGTTTATTGCTGATCTCTTTATTTCATTATTAATTCCTTTCTTCTTTCTTCCCTTCTCACTTAGCACCACCCTAATCATCTTTGCCCTTATTCTACTTTTCCAAATAAAGTACCTGATGTTTAAAGAATATTTAACGTATGCCAGACAATATCCTAAGCACTGTGTATATCGGTCAGTCTTCCACTGATGTGACAAGACACCTGGAAAAAATCTTCAAGGAAGGAGGATTTAATTTGGTTCATGAGATTTGGTTTAGATATTTCAGTCCTGATCATCTTTGCTCCACTGCTATAAGCCAGAGGTGAGGCAGAACATCCTGGCAGCAGGAGTATGTCACTGGAAAAAAATATTCAGTGCATGATGGCCAAGGAACAGATAGACAGGAAGCAGCCAGGGTGAAATAAACTTTTGTAAGACAGAGACCCAGTGATCTACTTCACCCAAACAAGCCTCCTATGCCATTCAGGAAGAATGTACCAGTGAATCGACCTCTTGATGAAGTTAGCATCATCATATTCCCATCATCTCTCAGTGATTGGACTATCAGCTGGGCACCAATCTTCAGTGTATGAGTTTCCTTAGGAATACTTCACACCCGAACAGTATGATATATTAACAGATGTAATAATCCACTTGATCCTTGGAACATTATCCAGAGATAATTATTATCAATAATGAACCTGAGATGCACACTGGTTAAGTAATTTTCTCAAGGAAATACTGTTTTTGAAAAGGTCAACTTGGATTCAGGCCCAGGTAGACTGTCTATCTGTAAAAGGAAAATAATTAGAGCAATCCCTCATACACTTATGCTGAAGACTACATTTCTAAGCATGCAGCTCCCTTGGTAGAGAGTACTCCCTTATTTCTTGTTTGTCTTTATATAAGTCAGTAAAATGGAGAAAATATGTTTGCTTGAAAATTAATATAAATATATGTACATATATTTATACACATGTATTTATATGCATATAATAGATTTCAGAGAAAATATTTTCAGTGCATTAACTCTGTCCTTACAAAAAGCCCCATGAGGTAGTAGAGATGGCTCTGTGGTTAAGAGCATTGATTATTCTTGCAGAGGACCTGGGTTTGGTTCCCAGCACCCACATGGTGGCTAAAAATCATCCACATCTCCAGTTCCAGGGGATCTCATGCCCTCTTCTGACCTCCGTGGGCATTGTACAACACAGGTGTACTTACATACCTGCATGCAATATATTCATACACATAAAAAAGAATAAATAAATATTTTTAAAGTTCTATTAAGAATGCATTAATAATATTTGCATTGCAGGTGAGGAGTCTGAGGGTTAAAAAGGCCTTTTCAAGCTCACAGTCAGTGGTAGTAGAGTGGTGCGTGTAAAATGGCTGTCAGAATCAGATGATTCTCTCCACAACCATGTTTGGCTCGCCCTGCAGATAATGAGGATAGATTCTACTTCTTGTCTCATGGGTCAGCCTAACACTTTTCAAAAGGAAATATTGCAGGCTTCCACAGTGCTGCTCTGTGGTTTACAAATGTGCAATTTCGTCTTAGAATTTAGACATATTTTCCACAAGTAGACCCCAAGGAATTACAAGACGCCTGTTTGCAAGCTATATCACTTCTTTAACATTCTGGCCACATATTGAGTTAGGAAATATGGATGTAAAATAAATAAATTCTTTGCAATCTTTGTCATTCAACCTTGAGACTGACTGGCTGAATGAATATGTTAAATTACCATTTTTATAAGCAATATAAAAAGTGACTGTTAACAGTTTGGAAATGTCAAAGGATCACTTCAGTGTTACTGACTGCACACATGAGTTTGATTTGAAACTAACACTACTTTGGTGTCACCACACATGCCCACCAAATCCATACCACAGAGAACACAGAGCTTTGTGTATTGACAGATTACAGGGTTAGAACTTGAGCCCTTAAATATATGCTTGATTCTGGCTTAATTTTTACATTTTGTCAAGTTCACTTTAACTGAGACAGAAACATTTAGTCAAAGAAGTTCAATTAAATTTCATTTTATCCCTCTTACACTTGGGAATAAATTATACCCATGCTCAACTCTACTCCTAGGTCTAATACAGTGAGCACATTTTAATAAAGTGTTTGGTTTCAAAAGAATTTCAGGTGTTATCTTTTCCAAAAACATTAAGAAATTTTTGTGACAGAGTTCATTTTATTTATTATTACTGCATTAATTTTATTTTTATTCTTGACAACTTCATATAGGTATGCAATGAATACATGAGCCTGTCTACTCCACTTTTCTCTCCTTCAACTCCCTCTATATTCCTCTCAACATAGTATCTCTATTCAAAATTCCTGTTTTAAAAATGTAATCCACTAGTCAATTAGTGATGCCCATAGGTGCATTGGTATGTGGCTATCCACCAGAACATGGGAATTCTATCAGTTGTCAGATCCTCCAAACCAATGATTTTCCCTCCCCAAAGACTGTCAATCACCAATAGCTCATCAGTAAGGAGTGAGGTCTTATCAACCCTACCCAGGCTGAAGTTTTGTCTAGTTTGATCTTGTACAGGACTTGTGCAGGAAATTACAGCTGCTATGAGCTAATGATGCCATAATCATGATGTGTCAAGAAGACAGCAGCAGTTCACAGCACTCTTCCTCATCCTCTGGCTTTACACTCTTTCCAACTCCTTTTCTAAAATATTCCCCAAACCTTTGTGGAGTAGGAGGTTTAACGTAGATGTCCCATTTAGGGCTAAGCATTCTGTCCTTTATCCTCAGCATTTTGATCATTTTATGCATATCTATTAACTGCTGTCCACACCAAAAAGAAGACTCTCTGACCATTATTTTTAATAAAAATACCTGAGATTTACTATCAAAACAAAGTTAATTCACTTATATTTAGAACAAAACAATTTCCTAAATAAGTAAAATAGTTTTTGTAGTGCTTTACTTGACTAATAAACAATGATTTTATTCAGATCGTCAAAATCTGTGTTTAAAAAAATGTTTGAACAAATTTTTTAAATTTTGCTTTTCCATCTATAGTGATATATTATCATACGTACATATTAAAATCAATGAATTACCTGTATTAAATGTTGTTTTGTGTTTTTTTTACATTCATCAATTTCGAAATAAAGAATATTTAAAAAAATAACAGACTCAGACTTAATTGCACAACAAAAAACTATCTTGACTTTCAGATAATGGGAATATTAAAAGTGGCTTAATCAAATGCTGGAATCTGAAGAAAACAAGTTTGAAATAGCTTATGATTAATTAGCTTTTACAACAATAGTGATTATATTTCCCTCATGCTTTAAGGAACACAGTTCTCACCTCGCTAATTTTTAAAATCCTTATTATAGTGTGCTAAATATGTTTTATTATTAACTGACACATATAAATTGCTCATACTGATGAGGTGCCACATGATGCTTCAATACGTTTGTATTATGCCCCAATGTTCAAATCAAGATAAACGTGCGTGTCTCATTCTTCCTGTGAGTGCAATTTCTGAATGGTGAAAACATTCAACATGATTGCACAAGGAGTCTTCAATTTATCATGAGGTAATACAACAAATCTTTTGAAAGATAACTTCCTAACTCTTTCACTTATCACTTTATAAGCATTGCACAATGTCAAATTATTAAGATTACTTTGCATAACACAAAATTATATTTAACTATGTAAACTTTTAAAATGGTACATAATATGGCTGGGGAATTAATGACTCTGCATTAGTATTGAAATTGTTGCAAGCCTAGGTTGTACATAAGCACCATGCTAACTCATTCTTGGTGGTTATGGTCCATTGGGAGATTCATGCGTTTGCTCTTATGCAGGTGGTCTCATTCTTCTAAAGCACATCTGTAAATTGGAAGTAATAATAGCATCTCTCATTATGACTGCTCAGTCTAATATATATATACATATCTGCACATACATAAATATGAAGTAAATATATATACAATCGAATACAATAAATAGAAAGTGTGTATATATATCTATATATATCACAGTCAAGGGATGTCAAATGCTATTATTAAAAAGAGAAACACCTGTTTGCATAAAATTATGAACTTTAACGTGTGCTTTCCAATATATCTTCTGGAGTCTTGGTCACTGGATTAGAGAATGTAAACATTTATCTGGTTTTGCATGACATTATATAATTGATATATTAAATTAATGATAACTTTAGATCAATTAAAATTATGATAGTGTGATTGCATTATTACCTTGATTTATTTTTAATGACATCATTTCAAAAGAGGAAGTTACAGTGGAATGCAATTCGCAATGGAATACAGATTAATTGTTTATATACATTGATTGTTTATATCCCCTTAAAGTTTCTATTTCTAAAGTTGGTATTTGAAAGGTAATTGGATAAGAAGGTGAAGAGGGCACATCCTTTAATGATGTGATCGATGATCTTATACAAGGTGGAGGAGGTCTAAGATTTTGTTCTCCCTTTCACACACGAAAGTAGGGATACACTGAGAATAGTTCACTCCAAGACCTGACCATATATGTCACAGTGATCTTTGAATTCCATTATCCACACTGTGAGATATAAATAGCTGTCATTTAAAACACAAGTATATGGTGTTGATTATGAGACCAAATAGACTAAAAGAGTTGTGAATGGCCAAACTGCACATGCATATGTATGTAAACTTTAAATACAAGTTGTGTCCTTAGCCTTCCAGGAAAGCTTTTATATTTTTTGAAAGAACTGAATCCTTAGAACAACTTCCTTTGGATATCCTGCAGTAATTAAACATGCTATAAATCTATCTATCTACCTACCTACCTACCTATCTATCTATCTATCTATCTATCTATCTATCTATCTATCTATCTACCTACCTGTCATCTATTCATTTACTACAGAGATAGATAATATGTATTTAAATCAAGACACATGTGTGCTTTTATCCACAGGTATTTGAAAATTACACTAAGGAATGTAATGTGATTTTCATTTGAAAACTAATAATGCTTAGTATGTGAAACTATCTCATAAAAATTCAAAGTGCATAACAAATTTTCCAGTTACTCTTTATAACCCTCTAGATTACAAAGATTATTACTCTCATTTTATTCAACACTAGGTTCCAGAAAATAGGATATTAAAATTTAGTAGTTGTGAAAGCAAATAATTCAAAACTGGAGAGCAGTCCAATGAGTAAAGTAAAGGGGCTCTGATTATCTAGCACAGTGTACTTAATATATAGCATACGATTGATTAATTCTTATAATGAAATAACATGCTACCTGTCTACTTTATTAATATTAATGATCAAAATATAAGTGTTATCAGAAAAACAACTTGAAGTGGTTATAGAACCAAATAATTCATACACCAGTTCTGTTCAGTGTTGATATATATTGTTCACACTTTGATTCTCTCTGATGGCCATGTAAGATGCCAGCCATATCTGGAAAAAGCTGTATCATCTGAGATTTGAACATATTTCATAGATTCCTATTTTTCCTTCTTACAGTGAATTCTATATTTGCCAACTAAAGGAAGAATCTTATAAATGTTACTCTTCAGATGGTACTTTGGATTCTTACCTTGTGAATGGGTCATTTGTAGTGACATTATAATGAAAGGTTTTCCATGTAATGGATCCTTGGATTCATTCCACAACATGTTATATGAAATTTAAGACTTACATGTGCAAAAACTGTGTATAAACCAATTTCAATATGAACACAATTTCTAAATAAAACCATATGTTTCTGGCAGACCTTGAATAGTATACAAATGTTGGTCATAGCACTACATTCTTGTGGAGAATATACATTTCTTTTTTGTTTAAATTGCCCAAGTCAGAAACTGTGATATTTCTGTGATGGTTATTCTTGATTGTCAACATGATAGGATTTAGCATCACATTGGACATGAACCTCTGTGTGTCAGGAAAGTCACTTCCAAAGAGGGCTAACTGAGCAAGAATGCTCCACCTGAAAATGAGCACTATCATTCTATGCGCTGGCATCCCAGACTGGATAAAAAGAGAAAGTGGGCTGAGTAATGCATTCATCTCTCTCTACTTCCCAACCACTGATGCAATGTAACCAGATGCCTCATGTTCGTGTTATCATGCCTCCCCAACACATGGGCTGTATCCTCAAACTGTGAACCAGAATAGACCGTTCCTTCCTTCAGTTGCTTTGTCAGGTATTTTTCACAGCAATGAAAAAAGAAACTAGTTCATTTTCATAAATTTTATTTTATCAGACCACACCAATGAGAATGGAATGAATTTTTACAGTTTTAGTACATATGTTAATGGCAACATGTAATGAAGATTCAGGAACTAACAATAAAGATGTCAGAACCCTAGCCTATGTCATGAGGGAACAACTTGGTAACAATTGGCTGACCGTGTTGAGGCTGGGTGATAAAAGTTTGGAGCCAAAATAAAGTATCTGTTACAAAGAAGTCTCATCTACAGAACTTGGAATAGAAAATCTATTAAATTTCCAGAAGACTATAGCCACAACTCCTGCCTATGGATCTAGAAGCAAGATAAAATGAGTTTGTGGATCCAATAGTTTGAACTAAATCAGAGACAAAAAGTTGTCAACGGATTTAGACTTATGGAAGTAAGTACGTAGTAATCATCAGAAACAGTCCTGGAGACCTTCATGTCTCTACCCTGCTCTTGTATTTGAATATTTTATGGAGGAAAGGATAATGATATTCAGGAATGGAAAACCACAGTAGAGCAGGCAGAGATGTTCGGGTTCACTGCAGCCTCCCTAGACAAGATCACTGCCTCCAGAAAATTTATAGAAGAGAGGGATGAAGTGCAACTAAACAGTGACTAGTTAGGAAGAAAAAATTAGTGAGCATCAGTGGGAGACATCAAAGAACAGGTAGTGTGTGTTGAATACGACTATAATACATTCTATAAACGTATGTAATTACCAAAAATAAATACAACAGCAGCAACAAAAGTGGAAACAGTGCTGGGTAAAGAACTAGAAATAAGGACCACATTTTACACAGTATCTATATCCTTATAATATGCAAAATCATGGTGCTGAGAGGCAAGAAATAGTCATATCAACTCTAATTGAGTCACAGAGAAATTAAAATAAATGAACACTGCGCTTTTGTTTCAGTTGTGTGTTAATAAATTGGATATGAGTTAAGGAATGGGAAAAGGGCAGTAACTTAAAGAAACTTGTGTAGATTTCCTGAAATGACTGATGCAATGTCTCTTGAGTCATAGCTCAGGAAACTCTGAAGTCCTGAGGCTCTTTAAGGGCATATTTGAAATCAAAATCATTTCTGTAATGATTGTAAGATATCACATGCTTCATAATTCTCATCTCTCATGAACTTTAGTAGAAAATTTCCGATACTGTATTGTGGTAATATCACTGCTCCTTTGGAAAACAGAATCGTAATATGTGTATCCTAGTGCTTAATTGAACAACAACAATAGGGGCTGGAGAGATGGCTCAGTGGTTAAGAACACTGGCTGTTCTTACAGAAGACCCAGGTTCGAATCCCAGCACCCACGTGTCAGCTAACAACTATCCATAACTCCAGTTCCAGGGAATCCGACATCCTCTTCTGTCCTCTGCGGGCTTTGCATGGCATGGGTACATTTACCTACATGCAGGCAATACACGCATACACATAAAATAAAAATAATAAATAAAATATTTTTAAAAAACAACAGCAACAAACTTTGACTCAGCATGTTCCTATGCAGCTTGGGCTGACCTTGACCTCACTATGTAGCAAAGGCTGCCTGAAACTCATGTTGATTCTCACATCCCAGCCTCCTGAGTATGGTGATTACAGCATGTGCCACCACACCCAGCTTAGAATCTTACATAATTTAAAGAATTTAATGATAATAGTTTCAGCTATTTCTTTTTAAAAATATTTTATATTTATCATTTTTATTCTATGTATTTGAGTATATGGCCTGCATGTATGTAAGTGCACCCATGTGAAGGTCAGAAGAGGGTGTCAGAATCTCCAGAACTGGAGGTATGGATGGTTGTTAATTACCGTGTGGGTGCTGGGAATTGAACCCTTGTTGTCTGCAAGAGTAGCCAGTGCTCTTAACTGCTGAGCCTCTCCAGTTCCCAATTTCACTGAAATAGGTAATTGATCAGAAGTAAATATACCAGAACTACTCTACAGTTAAAGATATCAAATTAATGGTTTCAAAGAAAATAAACCAACCAACTTTCCCATGATTAAAACTCAAGTATTTGGGGCTGTTCTTACTCAAGACCCAGGTTCAAGTCCCAGCACTCACATGTCAGCTAACAACTGTCCATAATTCCAGTCCTAGGGGATCTGACAGCCTCTTCTGACCTCCGCGGGCATTACACAACATGGGTGCACTTACCTACATGCAGACAATACATGCATACACATAAAATAAAAATAATAAATAAAATTTAAAAAACAACTCAAGCACTTCTAGAGCAATGAGCCTTCTTCTATGATCACCTTGGTGTCTGAATTCCAAATTTACCCCAGTAGTTCAGGTTTTCCCAGGATTGAAAGTGAAGGAATGTATCCACAAATATGATTTGTGAAGCTGAGGATAAAGCTCAATTGGTAGAGAACTCACTTATAATGCACGGAGCTCTGGGTTGAAGTCTCAGCACTGCATATCCTGGGTATTGTAGTACATTACTGTAAGTCCAGCACTCAGACATTGGAGACAGGAGGATCAGGAGTTAAAGTTCATCCTTGGCTACATAATGAGTTCAAGACCAGCCTGGGCTACATGAGACCCTATCTCCAAAAATAAGTTTATTTTGGTTGGCACAGTGGCACAGCACAACCTACTTTTATGCCTGTCATTCTGTCTTGATTATGGATAATGTCCCCAATTATATTTTTGCGTTTAATAGATGGTTATTTTGTTCATGCTTATTGAAGTTACATTGAACAACAGAGTAACAGCTGGTCCTTGGAAGGATTCTTGAAGTAAAACAGGGTAAGCATTGAGAACTGTTTCAGTCTTTGTTCATAGTACCCATATCAGTATATTTCAATTGTAAGAATATGGCTTAAAGTTGATAAGCTGGTTGAACTGTGTAGGTACTTTAGTGGCAGTTAAAGATACTGGTCCAAATTACTTGTCTAAAAGCTGCTGTGTTCTGCCTTTACTATCTTACTTTTTTTTTTTT
>NW_008342018.1:875179-876256 GCF_000622305.1 Nannospalax galili
TCCCAATCCTTTTTCCTATTTTTTGTTGGACTTTTGTGTATTTCATTCACTATATCTTAATCATATTTAGACTGCCTCCCCTATCTGCATCCCCACTGATCTCTATTGGATTTCATGCCTTTTATCTTATATGTTAAGGCTTATCAAGTCAAGCTTGTGTGCCTAGATGTCCCTCAGTGTGAGTTTATACACTGGAGCCTGTTCATCCTGTTTACCGTCACTCCCTTAAAGAACACCAACTCTCCCTCCCCCAACAGTGACCAGTTGCCAGTAGCTCCTCATGTTGGGGCTTCTTACTCATTTCCCCACTTCTGTGCTGATCACCCCAAATCTTAATGTTCATTTGATTTTTCTTGAGCACTGCTTCCAGATATACATTGAATATCTCTCTTGTTTATGTTGCACTTTTAAGTTTCCCTAGTCTTTGATGAAATCTATGAACCTAGAAATCTATGCTTGTTCCATGTGGCTGAACTGAGTTGGGTACCCAGAGCCAAACTGACTTAAATGTTTCAAGAGTTACGACTGAGTTACACAAAGCATTTTTCTGAAGATCTTCCTGAAATTGTAGGATTATGTAAAGCTGTGGTGAGGTTACCCCAAATGTTAACACAAAACTTCCATAAACTCAATCTATGAAGAAACTGAACCTGAGTTGCCAGGATCTTTCAGGGAGGATGGAGAGGAATACAGTGAGGGAGAAGCTGAGCTCTGAAGCTTCTGTCCAGAGGAATGAGGAGAGCGTTGTCATGGGAACTAGCCTGTGTTCCTGTTCTCTGATTTATCCTGTACCCTCATTAGAAATCTCCCTTCACTTCTGGCTGGAATGGAGCTCAGCCCTTAACAAGAAAATGCCTCTCTGACTAACTTGACTAAGGCAATTCAGTCCTGATTGAAACACCTCAGTTTCTCTCAAACTTCCTAAACTTTTTTTTTTTTTTTTTGGTAAATGAGCATTAGACTCTCCCTGTATCCCTAGCTGGCCTGGATTCGCTATGGAGACCAGGCTGGCATTGAACTCACAGAGATCCGCTTGCCTCTGCCTCCTGAGTGCTGGGACTAAAGGCGTGTGCCACC
>NW_008342018.1:876396-910596 GCF_000622305.1 Nannospalax galili
TAGACTCAGTCTTTTAATTACTTCATTTGTGCCTCTGGACTCAAGGTTAATTTCTTTCACTTTTAGAAACAGTCATACATGTTTGGAAACTATTTTTCATTTTTCAAGATCAATCATAGAATCCAGAATACTTAAAGATACTATCATCTTATGAAGATTCTTCAGATGATTACTCCTATAAACACATACATACGTGTGTGCATGTATGAGAAATAGATGGAAGTAAGGAAATGTTAGATTTCTTGTGTGCTATTTGCTGGCAGCACAACTCATTTCTCTCTTCTTCATTTTCTCTTGCTGCAAAGTTTTATGCTTTAAAGACTGCCCGGATAATGCAGCACTTGCTGGGAAGTTGAGATATTATGTGTGCAGTTTAAATATTTATGAGTAAAAAGAAGCTACAAGCTGAAGGGTGTGCCATTTATGAAAACTTTAATGGATGGAGTTTATCCCAAACGAAAACCTGTTTGGGAAGCACAACTGCATTTGTTTAATGATACGTGAAAATATGACTCTGGAGTTGGCATAGCATCAGCAAGTTATTGGAAAGCAGAAAATGCATAGCTGTAGTTGGTGAGACTTTTACTGCTGGAAGAAAAACTGCTATGATTATAGCAGAAGACTATGTTAGCTAAATAACCGTGCTTCTGGGGCTTAAACGCAGGGAATATAATGGTGTATATGTCATAACAATGCAGTCTCTGTCTTATTAACTGTGGGTTTGGTCCCACGTGGGCAGTGGTAAGCAAATATTGGCTAACACTGGCGCTTGGCAGTGCCACCTGCAAAGCACAGGCATCATAGGGAAATGCTGTGCTTATTTGAATTCCAAGCCATACTGGCTTCTAATGAGATTTCTAGGGATTGGGGGATGGGGGTATGCACATCTTCCAATTAGACAAGTGAGAACAGGGATATGAGCAGGCAGGGAGGTGGCCTTTGTACTTGGTGTGCTGGTACGTATTTTAACTGCTCCCCTCCCATTTTTCTGTTCCTTCAGAGATTCAGATAAAGTCAGGATGCCTGTGTCTTAGTGATATATTTTGTACACGGATAAGTCTTTGTCACTGTTGATTAAATGTATTATATGTTATTGTGTGTAAGGGAGAAAGTAAAGAAAATATTGGGTGTGGTAGTGCTCACTTGTAACCTTCGCATCCTTAGAGGTGAAATCAAGAGTTCAAGACCAGCGTGGGCTACACAGTGAAGTCCTATATCATAAAAAGAGAACCAGAGAGAGACAGAAACAGAGAGTTCAGGACCACACCACACTGAGTGAAAGTTAAAGAGTGGGATTTTCCATACAGTCAAAAAGCAGGGCATCACCTCTGTGGAAACCATTTTCTATTAACCAGGACATGCACAATACTGACATAAATAAAACTAAAAGAAATCTTATGTCCCCAGCTGACAGTCTTCTGGGCTATGTTGAAGAATGTCTAGTTCATTACCTTTGGACATATTTTCTAAAACCATTCTGATCTCTTCATTAAATAACTCTAAAAATCATTGTAGTTGTTTCTCAATTAAAAGTTTAATATGTGGTAATTTTTTATTTTATTTTATCTTTCTAAATACTAAGATATTCATAGGTTTTCTTTACTTTCTCCCCTATACGTATTTTATATCCGTGTGTGTATGAGTGTGTGTGTGTGTGTGTGTGTGTGTGTGTGTATTGGGCTTTTTTTTACATAATTGAGCATATATATATATGGAAAACTAAACTGATAAAACTCACATGTGCTTATAGTTTGAAATTTCATATAATCATACAGGGCTGGAAAAGTAGCAGTAAGTAGTGTCCTCTTCCCTTTTCCTGTGATAATTTCTATCTACTGTCACCTGCTCTAACTTCTAGAAAGACCCACTTTATTCTTAAGATCTTTAATTTTTTCTCTCCTACGTGTAATAATGCTGCTACTATCTCATACTTTTTAAAAAAGTTATTTATTTATTTATCTATTTATTACGTGTATGATTGTTTTGCGGGCACGTATGTACTTGAGTCCTGCAGTGCCTGGGGAGACCAGAAGAGGGAGAAAGATTCACTGGCACTGAGTTAAGGTCAGTTGTTAGATGCTGTGTGAATGCTGGAAACCGAACCTGGGTCCTCTGGAAAATCATCCATTGCTTTTAACTGCTGAGCCCCCTCTCCATACCCACAAAATGTCTTTACAAATAGAAATCTCAATACACTCAAACGTGTCAGCTATCCTTTCTTCTTACATCACTTCCTCCTTTCCTTTCCTTTCATGGCCTTGTCCTCCCTCCCTCCCTCCCTCCCTCCCTCCTTCCTTCCTGTGTTCCTTTCTCTTCATTTCATTTCAACAAGTGGACAAATCACATAGGACTAAATAACAGACTACTTAGGGCTATTCACATACACGCACACACACACACACATGCATGTATGCAAGTACACACACACATGTGAGAAACTCCACTCAGGGCCCTAGATATTTTTGAACTCAACTGAGAGATCATGATTCGTGAGACAAACATTCCATGTTGAGGAGGCACAGACATTTACAGTTAATGGTAATGTTTATCTCATAACTTGGGCAATAGGATATTCTTCATCCCCACCACATTTTATGACTACTAAATATTTAATATAAGCTACTTTAAAAAGTCAATATTCTCTTTGTCTTCCACCATTTTGTCCTCTCCATTAGGTGATGACTTTATCGAAGGTGACTATTTCAGTACTTAACTTACATCCCATAGTATTTGTTTGGGAAACACAGTCCTGTGGTGAAATGTCTAAAGTAGTTAAAGAAAGACAAATCTAGGGTTCACAAAGTTTAATTTACTGGAAGATTTAAAGGCAGACACACGTCTGGGGTGGTGGTGAGAGGGAAAAGTCCTACCACCACAAGATAAGAGAAAGTGGTCTGCAGTCTAAGACAGGCAATAGAAGATAATCACCAACCAGAATGTAGCTGGCCTTTCTCAGAAATTATCAACATATTCAACATCATGTCAAAAAAAAAAAAAAAAAAAAAAAAAAAAAAAAAGTCAAATCTCATAATAAAAGCGATGTGCAGCTTGGGCATTAATAAGCAGCACAACCTTCTTGTGTGACTGTTCTAATAATTTTATTTGCCCTCTAAAGTTCTGGATTTAGCCAAGATGCCTTTGTAGGCAAAAGGATAGTCTAATCAAATAAGCTACAGTAATGTCAAGCTGGGTTGCTGTATAGTGTGTTTACACTACTGTTTCTTGAAACCTCAACTTTTAAACATTGTTGACACATTAGAGAGCATTCAGTTAAGGCCTGGTCTTTTATCTGCCCTATTCATTTAGGATTTTGTCTAATTTCATTTGGTTTTGGTATGTTTATTTTTCAATGTATTTAGTAAATCCAAGTCAGAAATCTTCTGAAGTTTCGTAGGATTTCTCCTAAGAGGTTCATGTGTGTGGAATGGTATTCGGATCTCATCTTGTTTTTGAAATATTTCCTGAGTGTTTCAGCCTTCTGTTGTCTGACATGATCTGCCTGTAGCTCATGCCCAGTTGATACCCTGAGAATCCCCAACACCATCCTTCCTTTCTTCTGCCATTTGCTGATTGTCTGGATTCTATTCTCTTCTCTCTTAGTCTTTCTTAGTTTAATTTTTATTTTGAAACAGCCCATTTTCTGGTGTCTTTCTTGGCATAGTCAAATGAAAGTTACATTAAAATCATATTTTCAAGCAATTTTCAGAATGGTAAAGGATAAGTGCTCCACCAGTATTGATTATTAGTTTGAACTCGTATGTGTGTGTGTGTGTGTGTGTGTGTGTGTGTGTGTGAAATATGTCTATTTGTAAAATAATTCAACTTTGTAATGACATTTATTTAGAATTTACTGGTCCAATCTGGCATGCAAAATTCAAACATATTCCAATTCCTAATTATTTGTGCATTTTCCATTCTCTGTTGTAGAATATATTTGTCCTTACAATTTTGAAATTTCACAGTAGTATATCTTGATGAAATATTATTGGCAAATGGATACAGTTGTTTAAAAGTATTTCAGATTGTGTTCTTCCCTTTTACTTTTATTGTGGTCTTTCAGACAATTTTCTAATATATGACTGTCACAGCTTCTATTAAGGTTCACCAATTATGTTAACTTCTCTTTCTTGTGAAATAGAATATCAACTGCCCCTCTTCTGCACTGAGTATGGATCTGTTGCTTTCAGGTAAAGGTCCAGCTAGGTTCAGATTATTACAAGGGACTAAACCGCAGCTAAAGCATGAGAGGAAGATGTACCATCCTTATTTATGGGCAACATCATCCTTAAAAGGAAGTTACATACTTCTTTACTTCCTTATTATCCAGGGATAATATGTTTACAGTGGAGGTGATAAATCACAAGGGATTCTAGAAGTCATGTGGCACTAAAACAGAAGGAATTTGAGACACTAAGTAATTTCATTAAGGATAAGTGCTCCACCAGGATTGCTGATTAGTTTGAACTCGTGTGTGTGTGTGTGTGTGTGTGTGTGTTGTGTGTATGTGTGTGAAATACGTCTATTTTTTAAAAAGATATTTATTTTAATTTTTATTACTTTTTAGTGACTTAAACTCATGTGTATGAGTTTATGCCACTTGTGTGTGGAATGTTTTCTGTGTATGTGTTTGTGTGTGTGTGTGTGTGTGTGTGTGTGTGTGCATGCGCGCGCGTTCAGCGGACAGAAGAGGACCTGAGATGTCTGTTGCTATAGTTAAAAGGCATTTATGAGCTGCCACGTGCCATGTGAATGCTGGTACTAAACTCCAGTCCTCTGCAAGAGCAGGAAGCACTCTTAACCCCTGAGCCATCTCTCCACCCCCAAGTCTATCTTATTTAAGCCATTCGTTGACGGCTACTAAAGCATCAAATGAATAACCTAAAGATATGAATATAATTTTTACTTTCTCACTGAGTAAAATTCTCAAATTTATCTAATAAACTCTGTTGATCTTCTCCATTCTCTTATAATTTTAATTTCCAAGAACACATATCTTTAAAAAATAATATCCTGTTCTTTTCCTTTTAGATCCTAGTTTTCTCTTATCTTTCTCATTCTATTGTTTATCACAACTTTTAATCTTTCAGTATAGTGTTTATTTTTTTCTATAAAATTCCATTTAATTTTTTATTTTGTTTTTCATCTTTCATATTCCCTATAACCTGTATATGATTATTCTAACTTAACGGTGGGAAATTAAAAAGCAGATTAGAATCTATAACTATGTGACTACTTCCTGTCTATCATGAACCTCACTGTGGAGTGAGGTTAGCTGAAACTTATTCAAAGTCAAGACTTTTATCTTTCATTTCGAGCTTATAAGATCCCTCAGAGAATGAAGCTCTTGCCTCTAAGCCTCTGGGGTGTACAAGGAAAGGCCCTGGTAAAGACCAAGCTTGTCAAGCACTCCTCTGTATACAGTAACTAAGTGACTCTAATCTGTTGCATTTTGTCTCAAATAAGCCATTTGTCTTGGATCCTCCATTGAATGGCCAGCTGTCTTTCAGAGGGGTAGCACAGTTGCTACCTGTAGGAAGTGAAAGACCTGCTTTAATTTTACATAGATGTTTTGCTGTCTCTTTCCTTGTGGCTTTTCCTTCTCTCCAAAAATCATTCTAAATGCTGTTGGTAACATTATTTATGCTATGGGAGAATCTGAATTACTTATCATATTAGTGTTTTGTTTTCCACACTGCTGACTTTAAATTTCATTTTCTCATGTCTTTTAGGGTTTTTCTTATGTCTGATTTCTAGCTTTAAAAATCTCATGGATTGGAGAGGAGGAAGGATGGACATGCTGGACATGCTGGGACCCATGGGGTTTGGGGTGGGAACTCAGGAGAGGAGGGTGGTAGGAGGCGGCTGTTATGAGGGGGAGATAATGTGGTTGCTTGAGGGGGTTTGGATGGAGGGTTGGCAGGAGGAGGGATATGGAGAGATGAGTGAAGCTTGGGGGGGGGGAGCTACAGAAGCCAGAGGGAAATATATTGGTTGAGGAACCATCTGAGAAATGCACATAGACTATCTGAGCATTAGTCCATCTGTATATCCGGGGGACTGTATGGCAAGGAGCACAGTGCCAGACAGGTGACACCTCCCTTCAAGTGGTTAGTTAGAGTAGTCCAAGAGATTCCCTAAATAACAGAGGCTATTGCCAGGGCTATCTCTCAGAACTCAAAGGTAAAACCCTACTGCTGAAGACAGGACACACTTTGGACTCAGGACTTGAACAATGGAACAAGATCTGACCTGGAAGCCTATCTGAAGATTAGCTCCTATAGTTCTAGAAGGTACTATCAAGCTGATAAGGGAGAAAAATCAATCAATAGTCCAACCCAAGCCTAAAGCCTAATAACCATAATGACTGGCACCACAAACTACCTTTATTGACACGTATACTGTACACCACTCATCAAAGAAGCTTTTTTTTTTTTGGCCACAAATGGAAGCTACTGCAGAGTTCCTCCACTGGTCACACACAGGCAATATAGTCTGAGAGATGCCCAGTCCTACATGACGTATCCACAGTGGAATCCCTACACTGAAGGCTTGTGGAACGTAGTGGTGGGTAGAGAGAATACTAGTGTCTCACTCAACTCGCACCAGTGAAGCTTCCTTATACAGCAGTGTGCAATGTACACAGAAGGCCACAACTGGCAAAGTTTTAGAGAATAAGAGAATGCAGGGTGTGTGTTCCAAGTTAGGACACCTATATTAAACTTTACCCGCCCATGACTCAGGGACCACCATAGAAGAGGGGCAGAAAGATTGTAAGAGGTAGGGTTGGTCTGTGAATATAGGGAAATGGAGGCTTTCAGGCCACTGGAATCTTGCACATGTGAACTAGCAGCAGTGGTGGTGTTGAGCATAAGATCCTTGTCAACTTAATCAGACAATGGTCCAGAGAGGTGTGAGAGAAATGAGCAACAAGCCAGCCTTAGCCTGGGAACTACTGGAGACTGATTACTACTGCGTGATGGAGAGTAGACCTTCCTTCTGATCTCTATATAGGCTGACTAGACTCCAATATTTGAATTTGCACCAATGACATCTGGGTATAAATGCCAGACTGGATAGGACTTAACAGGTATGGTGGAACACATGAGGTCTGTTGGGAGGGATGTGGGGGCATGTTTAGGGGAGGGGGTCTAAATTTGATTTAGAACTGTTGTAAGAAATATGCAAAAGCTCCATAAAAATTAACATAAAATCCTATGGACTGATCTCCTATTCTCATTAAGTCCTGCTGTAGTATGAGCAAAACAAAAGTCAACAAAATTCTCTTATTCTGTTGGGGTGCTCTCAGGTTTCCATCTCTACCTGGAAGTCCTTCCTGCCTCTCTCCATGTTCTTGCTCCTGTACTAGAAGCTGCTCATTATCCTTCTTCATACTTTTGCATTAATTGTTCTCAGGTCTTAAGCTTTATTCCAAAGGAACCTGTTACTGTGTTCTCAGTCATCCACTTCTGACTGTACCAATCTCAGGAATTATGTGTAAACCAGCCAAATTTAGCTATTAAATTCCTATGTAGTTTAAAAATATTCTATTGCCTAGTTTTTCTTCCTTCCTCACTGACTTAAATAACACCTGTTCTTGTTTTCACATGACTTTTTTCTAAAACCAAACCCACCAGTGTTCCCATATTTAATGAATAAGATTAATGCATTTCAGCTAATATAAGATTTACTTAACACTGCAGAGTGTGTAGAAGGTCTGTCACCTAGGACTGGAACTCATATCATTTGATATCACACCATTTGATATTTCTACTTAGTTGATTCACTTTATTATTCAACAAATAAGTCTATTACAGCTTGGATCTTGAATTTTCCCTAAAGCCCATGTGTTATAGGCTTAGGCCTCAGTGTCTGTAATTACTGGAGTTGCAGCTCAGTGGGAGAAAGTTAGGTCACTGGGGAGGTGTTCATTTGAAACAGATATTGGGGCACTAGCTTTTTCTATCTCTTTATTTTGGTTTCCTAGTTTCTACAAGGCAAGTAAGTCTCACACCATAAACATTAAGCATATCGTACTGTCTTAATCCAGGCAGAAAAGCAACAGATTCAACTGAGTATAGGCTGAAACTCTAAAAGAGTGAGTCAAAAAAAACTTGTCCTCTCTTTAATATCATTTCCTCAAGTATGTGTCAAATTAATAGAAAGCTAAATAAAACAACATCTGTATGGGCCTGATAATGCACACCTACCCTCATGAGCTAGAAACAGATCACATTGTACAATCATTAGTATCTATGATATGAACTGTTACATAACTAGGGAAAATGGAACAAAAATCAAGGGTTATACAAGTAATTACTTTTTTAAAGTATAAACAAGGACTTGTCAGGAAAAATAAACGTTGAGCACAATTATCTTCATTTTCTCCTCAGATTGTAGCAAATCATGATGAATTTATTGTTTTGGTTGCTTAACTATTTATTTTTAAGGAAGAATCTTGATACATAGCATAGCCTAGTTTCAAACTCAGGACCCTCCTCCGTCTGCATCCTGGATGCTGAGATTACAGTTATGTGCTACCATACTTAGCTTTCCATTAAATTGTGTGATTAGAAGACCCATCTCCATGAATGGAATTTGGAGTGAGAGTGAAATGTGATCACTGCAAAGCATTGCTGTAGCCATTTTCAGGGGAATTATATTTTACAAAGAGAAAATAGGAAAGAAGAAATAACCTACATCATGCCATGGTATATATAGAAAATCATGATGACAAATACACTTCAATACAGACTGAAAGAAGAAAAGTGTTATTCAAGGGAAAATATGATCAGAAGATTTTTTGTGATGAGCGTAAAAGTGTAGGGCAAAAGAACTGGGCTTGACCCTCTAACACTACTCCCCCAAATTTATATAAATGACAAAAATGGAGGAATGCTGTGAAAGGCAAACTTCTACACTTGACAGGGTTATTGCATTCATGAATGCACAGTAACTATGGTTATTTGCATAAGTCCTGCATAAGATCAGTCCAGCCAACTTCTGGCATAAATATGGAAGGTGTTCTCTAGGCCCCAACCCTTACTTAGGAGCTTTTGGCAGCTGCTTGGGGATGGAGAATCATTCCTTTCTTTATTTTTATTCTCTTTTCTTTACTTTCATTTTCTTTCTTTTCTTTTCCTTTAATGTATGGCTACCTGCCGATTCTCATGACCTAGTAAATGGCCCCCACTCATACACATATGGACAACACTAAAATAGACTTAGCGAATTATCAAAAAAATAAAAATCAAAAGGAGGGCTTGAAATTGGGAGGGATATGTTTGGGGAAATTTGGGTAAAGTTGAAAGGAGAAGTAAGTGGTGGATATGATCATGTTTTATTGTTTACATGTATGAAATTCTCAAGAAGAAAATTTAGTCTTAAAAAGTATTTAAACTGGAGGCCTGGAGAGATGGCTCAGTGATTAAGAGATGGCTACTTTTGCAGAGGACCTGGGTTCAATTCCCAGTACCCACATGACAGCAAACAGTTGTCTGTAACTCCAGTTCCTGGGGAATCAAGCGCCCTCTTCTGACATTTGTGGGCGTTGCAAGATAGATATGAAGGCAATACATTCATACACATAAATTACTAAAATAAAAATTTAACTGAAGGGTATGATGTGGTTTCATTTTGGGAAAAAGCACTCTAGCAGCTAAGTAAAGACATGAATGAAAGAGGACTACAATTTATGAAGACATTTTGGGGAAAATGTCATAAGCCTTGCTAGTAAAATCATTGCTATGATGAAAGAGAAGAATCAAGAACAATTCTGAGTTAAATTGAATTTCCCTAGTGAATAGTGACATTGAACATTTTTCATAGAGCCAGTGGCTATATTTCTTCTTTGAAAAATCACTGTAAGTCAGGAACAGAAAGTAAAATCATTGCATGATCTCACTCATAAGCAGAACTTTTAAAGTTGCTTTCAAGGAAATTGAAAAGAAGATATCGCTTACCAAGGGCTGGGGAGAATGGAAGACAATAAGGATGGACACATATTGGTCAATGGAAAAATTCTTTTAGGTGTCAAAAGGAGTCAGTTGTTATTTCTATGGTCCAGTGAGGTGGCAGTGTAGGCCTCCTGGTGCAAGTGGATTGAAGCTGTTGCAGCAGGCATGTGAAAATGTTTGCTTATATCTCAGCAGGCCAAGAAACTGAGGAAGATGGTGATCAAAAGAGAGTGAGGATTTAAATTTCACTGTCTGGAACCTAGGGAACCATTTCTTGGATCTAGACCCCCACCTCCTAAAGATTCAAAGACCTCTCAAACAATGTCACAAGTTAGGACCAAGTGTTGAAGCACATGTGCCTGTTGGGGACATTTTGTATTCAAACCATATAATTAACTTAAAGAAATACTAAAACTTTAAGATAATAAATATGTTAATTATCCAGAGTTCAGCACCACTCATTATATATTTGTACATAAACATAAGAATGAAAATATCACATTGTACTCCATATAAATATGTATGGATATTATATGTGAATAACATGAATGAATGAATAAGTATGACTCCTTGGTGTTAGAGCAACTAGGAAGATAACGGTGGCAGGCATGGCACCAAACCCTGCTTTGCAATAATATCAAATTCTTTTTTCAATATTCTTATTTAATTTTCATGCAATTCATATAATACATTTTAATCAGATGTAATTAATTGAGACCCCCTTCCCCTATCTGCACTTGTCCCCATAGCCCAACAGCAGATTTCTTGCATTTTATCATATATGTTAAAGCCAGTGATTGGCACAGCAAACTATATTGATATAGTAGTGACACTTTTATCTTGGGGGTAATCAATAGCTTTTTAATTGGACATAAAGCCTGTTCAGTGGGAGGGAACTCATGTGTGGTACTGTAAACACATGAGTTCCAGTGAAATATACATGACTGGAGAAGTCATAGATCCAAGAGAAAATCCTATGTCTTTTCCATCCCTAGACAAATGTAATTTCTTGCTCTATGCTGAATATAAACCCTTATATTTACAAATACATATGTCCGCACTTATCATAGAACTTCTTTTAACAACAGATGGAGAATATTACAGAGTTCAATGACTGGTCACAAAGAATAACTATCTGTGAGATGGCCAGATATAAGTGACACATTTACAATGGAACCTCTACATCTAAAGCTCATGGAATATAGTGGAACAAAAAAATTGGGCGTTTAGAACTTCAAGGTAGGACATGTCAACATTTATAGGTCAAATTGGAAAAAAAATAAATAAAGTCCAGGAAAGAGGTTTGAGATCTAGAAGTCCAAAATGGAAGAATCAAAATAAATGAGAAGATTGACTATAACAGAAAACAAGTAGGTGGTTGATTCACTTTAACAATGCTGAAGCTGTCAAAAGATCAAGAAAACAAATTTGGGCTAGTGGTTATCAAACATGGCAAATGTACTGTGATAATGGCAGCTTTTACTGGTTGAAGGGGAAATCATTTGGGGAGAGCAATGAATGATGAAGAGGCAGTGAAGATGTGACTGTACCTTCATGGTGACCAATGAAGGTAACCAGAACAATTCTTTACTAGATTAAAAATGAGAAGGAAAGATCTTTTTTTTAATTTTAAACAATATATTTAATAAATTCTTCTATTTTCACTGAACTGACATAAAGATTAACCTATTGCAAGAGAGAAAAGAGATGTGGCTGACTTGGGAGTAAAAATCCTTGAGAAGGAAGAATGGAGCCCATGCAGAACCCAAGATGTTGGATTTGAGAAGTGTGATCATCAGAGAAAAGCACATAACACACAAATACACCTGAGCTATGAGACCTGGTTAATGTCAGTGAGCAAGCTGTGTTTGATTGTTTTAACAACATCATTCACACTGGAGCTAGGTTAGTCCTCCATTCAGGCAGAGTATTAGTCACTATTCTGTTGCTGTGATAAAAACACTGACACAAGCGATTTATAGAAGGAAGGGTTTATTTGAGCTTACAGTTCCAGGGGAATTATGGTCCATCATGGCAGGGAGGCATGGTGGATGGAGGTGGCTGGAGCAGGAGCAGCAGAAGCTAAGCTCTCACATCATCACACAGGCACAGGAAGCAAGAGACAGAGCGACTGGAGATCTGGCAAGGCTTAACAACTCTCTAAGCCCACCCCCAGTGATGTGCTTCCTCCAGGATAGCCACACCACACCTTCTAAAATGTTCAAAAACAGCGCCACCATCTGGGGGCAAAACGTCCAAATACTTGGAGCCTATGGGGGACATTTTCATTCAAACCACCACAGGCAGTGAGATGAAGAACACTGTGGACTTACTATCTCCACACAGGAATTTGGATTTTATTTACTTATTTTGGGGAGAATGACTGAATCATGAATGCATTTCACAATGTAACATCAGCAGAAGTAGAGATTATGGACCTTGAAAGACTTGTTACTGGTCATTAGCAGCTCATTCAGGTATGCATTTTAACATGCCTCTCCTTACTCTCTCTAATGTTTTATCTTGGGGTTAAAATATAAGGATGCTGACAGTCAACTGTGATGAATCATCAGCACCAGAAGAGTGATTTTTTTTGAGGCATATTTTGTTCATATAACTCAGCATTTGCTCTTATTTCTGGCATTTTGAGTATAGCCATCTCTCATGCTGTGCACAGGAAACATGAAAGTGGCAAAGCTCAAACCCTATTGCAGTCTGTATTATCATCTTCAGCTTGTTTTTAATAGTAATAAGTACTAAGTGCTACTGAGAAATATTTATGTTCCTATATCACCCAAACAATGAAACAGGTAACTGTTTAATTTTATTTGAGAAAATGTTTCATTTTCTCTATAAAACTTTGAGACACTGTGAAGAAAAAAAAATGCCCAAGGATGTACGAATTATGATTAGTTGGATACAATGCTAAAGGAATAAGATAATAAAACAGAATACCACCTAGAGCTTTGAGATTTTGCTGCACAATTCTATTTCTTTCAGTGAAAATGTTCGCATACCTACTTTTAAAATAATATTTGTATTTAGATAAAGAAGAAGCAAGGAAAGTGATATTTTCTAAATTTTCTAATAAGGTCCATTCTAGTGCAAGGAATTAATTTTAATGACAATTATGGGACTGGAGAGATAGCTAGTGGTTAAGAGCACTGGCTGCTCTTGCAGAGTACCCAGGTTCAGTTTCCAGCACCCAGATGGTGCTAACAATTGTAGCTCCAGTTCCAGGAGATCCAATATCCCTTTCTAACCTCTGTAGGTATTGCATGACAAATGTGCTTACATACACACAGGCAATATACTCATGCATATAAAT
Source organism: Nannospalax galili (assembly GCF_000622305.1). Taxonomy (NCBI): domain Eukaryota; kingdom Metazoa; phylum Chordata; class Mammalia; order Rodentia; family Spalacidae; genus Nannospalax; species Nannospalax galili. The sequence goes on from NW_008342018.1 coordinate 889,678, forward strand.
AACAAAAATTTAAAAAATAAATAAAACTATTTAATGAAAATTACACTCCATGTTACTCAGTATTTTAAAAAGAAGCTACTGATCAGAAGAAAATAACAGGAATCTATTCATGTATGTGGAGACAGTTATCTATATAATCAGCTACTCAACTCAATCAAACAAGGGCTCAGAGGGGAGGAGAGAAATGGTTGGCAGGCCAGCCCTAGACTGAGAACTATTGGATACTGATGAATATTAGATGAGGGAGAGTATGCCTTACATATGATCTGGGCTGAGTAGGCTCTGGTGGATGAATCTACACTGAAGAACATACGGGTACAAATGCTTGACCGGATGGGACTTAGCACATATGGTGGAATGCATGAGGTATGGTGGGAGGATGCAGGGGCATTGACTGGGGAGGGGGCCTGGATTTAAATAAGAATTGGTGAATAGGATTGCAAAAGCTCAATAATTTTTTTATTTTAAAAAAGAAATCACAGTGGAGAGATGGCTTAATAATGTGAAGAAGAGTAAGGAGATCAGCGGATGAAGGCAGGAGAGACAGTGGTGGGTGTGGAGGAAGAGTAATATGAGCAAGTACAATGGCATATGTGTAATGAAATATATATCTTGTATGCCATATAAATAATTAGTAATATAAAAATTTTGAGTGGATATATTTAACCTGATTCACCTGTTATATAATGTACATATATTATCTAGAACATTGTATTAGCCTATTAGTATGTATAATTTGCCACTTCAATGTATCAGGTTTAAAATGTAAAAATTCCACATAATGGAACTGGATTAAGGCTCAGTGATTAAGAGCACTGGCTGCTCTTGCAGAGGCTCACGACCCACATGGTAGATCACAACTGCTTGTAACTCTAGTTCCAGGGGAGTCCAGTGCCCTCTTCTGACCACCATGGGTACTGCACAACACAGATGCACTTACATACATGCAGGCAATATACTCATACACATAATAAATAAAATGTTTTAAAAATTCCAGGTAAACCACTCCTTATTTCTTTATATTACTAAAGGTTTTCCTTTCCCTAAAGAGAGGGTCACAGATTTTTTTTTTATATAATTCACATACACTATCAATGCAGCTTTTAATTTTATCTCTTTTAAATTAGAGGTTTATGAAACTGAATAGAAATAATAAAAGGAATACTGATTAAAAATATTTGTTTTCTTCTGATTCATTATTAACTCCTTTAATTTTCTATTCTTGCATCTCTCTTAATATTCTCCTACAGTTCAGGCTCTCATCTCTTCTATAATCATTCCTGACTGTATCTGAAAGAGGTGAAATGGGACTGCCTGCTAATAGCAGGTGATATTTGAAAATATGATACATGTGTTAAAAAGATCCTTGTTACTATATGACCTCAGAACACTACTGCTGCTTGGTTACAGGAATGCATAATACCCTGCAGTCCATGGGAGAATTACACACCATTAAGAAATGTTGTGCTTTAAACACTAATGGCACAGCAGCTGAGAAACTGTGTGACTTTCTATCAGATAATTGTTATCCCCTCAAGAATATGTGGTCTACCATGAAGATCAAAGAATATGACTCAATTCAATAGCCTTGTTTTGAAGTATCCTTGGAAACATCTGTAATACCAAAAACCTAAGAGTATTTCAATATGTATGTTTGTTTCATTGCACAATTTTTCTTTAGGATAGCTAAGATACAAGTTCTATTTTCAAAATTTAATGACTAAGACTAGTAAATCAATAATAAATTTTCTAAAACTGCCAGAGACTAGCCCATGTTTATAGATTCTTTACCTTTGTGCTCCCTGGAAGTAACTTCATTTTAACCCCCTACATGTAGAACAAACACACCACTTCCATGAGGAGCATTTGTATGTGTGTGTTGGGGGGGGGGCAGTTGACAATTGTGCATACAGGTGTGCACATCCCTTTCCTCTATCACTTTCTGCCTTATTGCCTTTACATAGAGTCTCCAACTGAACCAGAAGCTTGATGTTTTGGGTATGCTGGTTGGCCTATCTCTGTCCACCATGCTAGGGTCTCTGGCCCCCTTGTCAGGTTATATTTTATATGAATTCCAGGGATTCCAATTCTGGTACTCACTGTTATCTCTGAGATCATCTCTCCAGGCCCCAAAGATTAAGTTTTAAAATATTTATTTATTTATTTATCTATTTATTTATGTATTGTTCATAACTAGTGTCTTCTGTCCAATTATGATGTTAGTTATGGCTATTCAGAAATATAGAAACTTCTTTGCAGCGATGGACTTATTCCTTTCCATTTTTACCTTTATGGTTCTATAAGAGTAATCTAGGAGAGCATGGGGAATGAAGGGGGAGGGAAGGAGACCGGCAGAGAGAGAGAGAGAGAATAATTGGTTTTGCTCTTCTTACTCAGGTCAAAGATGCATCTTTCCTTCCAAGTTCATTCCTTGGACATTTGTGTTTAAGTCATAAGCAAGTTAGTCATGTCTTTGGTGTGACCATCACAAGTGAAACCTGGTATTTGGTAAAACAGCATAGACAAATCCTTTCCATGTAGTACATCCATGACATTAATAAAATGATAGCGTCTGACTTACTCTCATTTTATTTCAGGATAGAATAGGCAAACTTCATGCAAATTTGTATTTCACTGAGGCAATGCAGAAAAAAAAAGAATGAAGGGAAGGAAGGAAGGAAGGAAGGAAGGAAGGAAAATGTGTTTGTCTGGATTGCATGTTGCCAAATAACTGACTAGACAAAACCACTTATTTTTATTTCATTTGTTTGGCTTTGCAGGAATTCTGTGGTAGTGTACATCTGTGGTTGAAAACACATTTGTTTTCATATTGCAGTTCTCCTAAACTGTGTTAAAAACCATTCTTCATTCAAAACATTACAATATGTGCTCTTTGGTTCTTCCAGGAAGGAAAATATATCAGATTTTGACAGTAACTCCAACATACACATCACTGAATTTAAATTTAATGATCTTTACTTGGAAGTACGTTTTATAAGCACAGAAAACCATAAAAGCAAGAATAAACAAATGCAAGCTTTATTCTTGAAATATAACAAATGTAGGGAGTATGTATGTGAATATAATGAGTCAGAGTCAAGATTTTTACAATCTAATAGACCTTAGTCTTGTCTTACCAAAACTTAGAAATTTAAATTTTATTTCTCCATTTTTAGATTAAAGGTGGTATCTTTTTTATGCTCTTTATCTTGGAATTCCTTTGAAATTTACTGTTACTTTTCAGAGCCTTGATTTGAAAGGGTGTTTGGTGAATAATTGAATAGTGAATGAATGAATTATAAGTCAGGAGAACAACTTAAGAATTAAAAAAGCATTGGGCAGCTAGTAAGCAAAAAACCCAAAGAGATCTAGTTCTTCATTGTAGAGGGTTATTAGAATAAGTTAGAGGATCTAAGCTTTGTAAAAGTAAAAGAGTTTTTGACACATTTCAGAACTTATACCTATGGGAAATTTTTGTACAAATTCAGAGAGATTAGATCAATATTATTCAGCAAAACATTCTGTTATATTGGAAATACTGTGTGTCTATACTGCCTGTGTGATATTTTCTAACCACATAAGGCTATCATGACTAAGGCGCTGCATTCTTACCATTATAGAAATGTAATAATGTTCATTAAAATAGCCATATACTCTGGCTACTATCAGGGAAGTTACTTGTAATGGAAACATATAGACACAATAATCCAACCAAACATATCCAAGATGAAAGAAAATAGAAGAAAACTTCCTCTCATTTACATCATCGTTAATCAATCATATATTCCTTTGGTGAATACTTATGCACAATGTTGCCCATTGGACACAATACCACTGCAAGTCAATTATGAGGTATGCAAAGACTTTGAAATTTTGCCACTTAGTAACATTTTCTGAAAATGTGCATAATGAGTACTGCAGCTGGGAGATAAATCCGCCAAATAAGCATAGATATAAAAAGTTTGCTGCTACTGATGAAGCAAGTAACAGCATTGTCCAAACAGCAGCTTTATATATAGTGAGGGAACAATGCATGTGCCAAATATGTTGGTTTTATAATCAAGAAAAAACAAAAAACAAAAAACAGGATTGTGAGTGCTTAAACTACTAAGTGGTGTTTCATTTCAGTCTATTCCATTGTGCAAAATGAAGGAATCTTATCCATGGCAGTTATTGGAGCATAAACTTCAGTTGTAGGCATACAAAGATGACTTGATTCCTATTTATTGCTTTGCATTAGTACATATATTTCCAAAGTGTTTTATATCTTATTTTAAAATTGATTCTTATAACACTGTGAGTTTAGCAAGGTGGTATTACATTCACTATTTTCCAGAAAACAAGTGGTACCAAGTATGCATGGACCTAACTCATCATTATAGTTAACAAATAGGGAGAACCAGGGCTTCACACGCATTCTTGGGAAATGAGTGCTATGCTCTGTCTACATAATATTTCTTTTTTTCTACCACTGTTATGGAAATAATCAGAGATCAACAGCCGAAATCAAGTGAGGAGAGAGATTAATTTGATGCTAGCAGGACTGACACCATTAATCAAGTAGTCAGACCCCCTGTTCAAATTTTGGGGGGTTTTTATACTCATGTGAGGAATGCAAGCAAAAGGTACAAACATATACATGGCAATTACATAAGATAACAGAGGGTGGCAAAGGTAATAGAAATGCAGATGTTACAGGAATGCAAAAGCCTTAGGTCTATCCCAGAACGTGATAGTTTTGGAAAACAAAGACTTCTTATCCTGGATAACTAAAAGGGGCAGGGGAAGATTCCTGTTTACTTTCCCATTACTGGAGTTCTTAATTACCATCACATTGCAAAATCCTTTAGCATCTGATAAGTTCTACTTCCATAATAACTTATTCTGTTTCAAATGTTTCCTTCATTTCTACTTTATCATGTCAATTTCTAACTATATTGTTAATAGCTAGATAATTGTTTCTAAAAGCTTACATATGGCTTAGTATTATACAATTTGTTAGCAAACTCAAAAATAAGCTAAGTTAATACTTTTTAATTATTCCAAATGGCAAGTTAAGTTTTTGAATGTATTCTCTAGTTCATAATCAAGTATGACATAAACAAACCATGAGATTTTGCATAAAATATTCAAAACTTATGATCCCTATTCTGACACACAAATAATTATTTTGGTGAAGAAGACTAGCTCTTTAGTACATACTTTCACTGAGATTTAAAATTGTTTTGGATTATGTTTATTTTGGCTTAGAGTACTAATATTAATGTAATTAGCAAATTGAATTGATATAATTAAGGAACAGAGACTAAGTATTTTGTCATTACCTTTAATAATGCAGTAATTTTCCCATAAGAAATTACAATCTAGGTTTCTCTGATTTAACATTTTTTTAAAGGTTCTTAGTATTTTTAAATAATGACTCATCTCCTAAGAAATTAATAAAATGTAGTTGTTAAAAATGTCTATTTGTTGAGAAGTTAGAAAATATTCGATCAGGTTTTATATGGGGATTTCTCCAGTGTTCAAATAATTATCAAATTTGGAGTCTATTATGCTTGGTATCCCATAGCAGAAATATTTACTTTGCTCAAAATTATCTTCAAAACATTTGCATGTAGGATTACTCTTCAAGGGTTTCGACATCATTAAAAAATGTTAATAAAATCAAAGAAACTCAAAGTAGGTTAAAAAAAATGAACAAAGTGAGAAAAGTAGACTTTCATTATGTTTCTTATTGAACTATCTCAGCTCAACAAACCTAGCCTAAGTTACTCCATTTTACCCAAAGCAGCCATTTCAGGAGGCGAGCCTTTTTCCCTACTTATGAAAGATACCTAGAAGGGAAAAGCAACTTTGAATTCTGAGAAATGGACTGACCACATGCCACAGGGTATTGTAATCTAGGTTGGCAGTTGAGTAACCACTTATCTAAACCTGCTTCTGCTTTGCTTACCTATAATCTAGGCCAGCAGTTGACTAACCGCTTATCTCGCTTCTGTAAACCTGCTTCACTTACCCAAGCCCGTGTCCTCACAATAACTGATAGTTGATGGGTAAATTCGAGGTTTGTTATGTTCAAATTTTGCTGTGTTGTATAAACCTGATTGGCCCACTTTTTTTTTGCTTTCTGTATTCCTATAAATATTCTGGCCAACCTGTGTTCAAGGCTGCTTCTATTCCCAACATAGACAACCTGGTCAGCCATAATCAAACTTTACCTTGCTACTTTCAATTAAGCGGTGTTGGTGATTTTTATTCGGAATCCGGCATATAACACATATGCTTAAACAATTCATTCTTTTCACTCACATCCAAAAAGTGAATTTTAAAACATCCAGCTCCATTTCGTTGGTAGACGGAGCTACTTTCCAATTGCTCAATAGAAATATACATGTGTGTCCAAAGTTTGCACACGTGTGTCAGAAGTTTGCAAAATGAATTTGCAGCTTTATATGTAAAACAAAACTGTCCAGCACATGAAATGAAAACGGAGTGCATAGACAAAGGAGATGGTGAGGGAAGCCAAGGCAAGGCTGGCCTCGATGCTGGTCTTCACGGAAAAATCCTAGAATTTTGATCTCCATTTGACCATGGGTCTAGAAAGAAAATCTCATTTAGATCCAGCACACAACCAGCAGTCCCACACAGTAAACTGTGAGGACTGAACTAAGGGACCATGTCAGGTTGGTCCACAGCGGTGGAACAGAGCTGTATTTTCTCCCCCCGGCCTGAAAAAAATTAGCAACTAAAATATAAGTTCAAACTGATATACTGTGAGCCTAGAGTTGAGTGTTTTAAAAGAGCCCCAAACTGAAAAGGCACCAGCACCACCAAGCAGAAAACAACAAAATTCATGGAATTCCTAGAGAGATGCCCTGCAGAAATGAATGAAAGGAATTCCAGGATAGCCTTTCATTCCTGGTTAGTGTCAGTCCTAGGAGAAAAACTGAGACAAACAACTAATTTCTTTCAAGTTGTCCTCCCCGCCCCACTCCCTTCCAAAACTAATTACTGATGAGTTCAAATTAAAACCAAAAGATGGGTGCAATCCACTCCAAAGGTAACCAAAGACAAAAGAAATGCAAAGTCTTACATTCGTCCAAAATATTTGACATGATAGGATAACCTGATAAATGCCATAAAGTGTGATTTGAAATAATAAAAAATTTGAAGAAAGGAATGCAACTTTAATAAAAATAAAGCCCATCTTGAGGAAACAACTAAAGACTTGGAAGAGTTTCCTAATGGAACGATTATAAGGCACATGCTTATTAAAACATATGCTTTGGTTAACGTTAGAAAGGAGATTATAAAATAGTCCAGAGACCTGTGAGATGGCTCACCAGGTAAAAGCACTGGTCCACAAGTAAGTCTGATAACTTGAGTCTAATCCCTGGACCCCGTGGTAAAATAAAAGAATCAGGCTAGGTATGGTGGTGCACATTGTTAATCCTATCAGTTGAGAAGCAGAGGGAAACTGATCTATGCAAGTTTGAAGCCAGCCTTGTCAACATAATAAGTTTCAGGTCAGATAGGAATATATAGTGAGACCCTGTCTCAAAAAAAAAAAAAAAAAAAAAAAATCGATAAACAAAAACAAAAGAAAAAGAGAATTACTGGAAGTTGTCTTCTGACCTCCACAAGCAAACTGGCACACACACATGTGCAACACACGCACTCACACACACACATGCACACCTCTCATTCACACAACAATAATAAATAATAAATATAAATTAAAAGTAAAAGATAGCATGTAATAATATGCAGGAATCTGAAAACAGACAAATATTCTTCAAGAAAGTTCATCCCTCTTGATCCACTTTCTAGGACTGAAATCATGTTTCCCTGAGAATTTCTGCCTTGACAATCAATGCCTTTCTGCACTGACAGCAGCTCAGAGGAAAAGGAAGCTCATTGCTCATTCTGATTCTCAAGACGTCCTCACCTTTTGTCATTCTCAGGAGGATTCACGTTTTCTTTGTGTAGGGCTTTAAGACAGAGGTTATAATTTAGTATTATGTTCTATGGCTAAAACCTGGCTTTGTCAGGTCATTCAATCCTGGTGGTGTGCATGAAAGCAAAGCTTTCTCATCTACCTCATCCTCAAGAAAGATGAGTAATACATTTTACATTCTGAGGCTAAACCCACTCTACATGCATCAGGAGGTCCAAGAAGGGAAATGCATTCAAAATATCTGGATTTCCTAGACATCCTTAACTGAAGGTGAACCTGGATCCCACGTTTTTCTGGCAGTCTTCATTGAATTTTGCTAACCCAGGATTATTAATAGAACCCTTTTCAACCCTAGAACTATCCAGGAAGTTTTCTACCTAATCCCCATCAACACCCAGTGAGTAATTTATCTTCTTTCCTGTCAAGGTACAAGTATGGCTCCCAGTCCTCTGGGAGCCACCAGCATCCTTGTCCTCTGGAATTCAAGAACCATTGTTAACCAATTTTTTTCTGCCCTCCACTATTTCTCTCAGATAGCAACTCCTTTCTGAAAACTCTGATTCTTTACAGCCAGCTTAAGCTCTTGACTTGATATTTGATTGACTGTCCAATAGAAACTTCAAACTTAACCTGCAAAAATGAATTTTTGACCTTATTCTTAAATTTATTCCCTTGTGTGGCTGGAGAGATGGCTCAGCTGTTAAGAACACTGACTGTTCTTGCAGAAAACCTGGGTTTGAAACCCAGCACCCACATGGCAGCTAACAACTGCCATAACTCCAGTCCCAGGGGATCCAACAGCCTCTTCTGTCCTCGGCGGGCATTGCACGACACGGGTGCACTTACCTACGTGCAGGCAATACACACATACACATAAAAATAAATAAAATATTTTATGAAATTTGTTCCCTTGCTAACTCAGAACAGACAAACACCTCATAGAACTGGGAAATGGATAAGAAGCCCCAAACTTAGCTGAGAACTATTGGCAACTGATCACTACTAGGTGAGGGAGAGTTGGCCTTCTTTAAGGAAGTAATGATAGGCTGACCAGGCTCCAGTGGATGAGCTCAAGCTGAGGACATCTGGGAACACAAACATGACTCAATAAGCCTTAACATATCTGATAGGATGTGTGAAATCTGGCAAGGGGGTCTGTGGGGGTATGCAGATAGAGGAGGGTGTTCTAAATATGATCAAGACACATTGTATGAAATGCACAAATATTCAATAAAATATATATTGAAAAAATTTTGTCCCCTTCAGTCTCCCTCTTTATTTCTCCAAGTCAAAATGTGGATGTACCTTTGAGCCTCCATTTCTCCACCGTGTGTCAAATCTTTGAACAAACCCATTGATACTGTCTTTAAAGCAGAACCACAGTGTCTCCCCACACTCACTGACACCACTCCGACTGTAGATAGAATCCCTTTCTGGGATGTCTGCAGCATCTTACTAGCACATCCCCTATGTTACTCTTGCCCATATAGTATACTGCAGCACAGAAGCCAGAGTGACCCTACTGTACTCTAAATCATATTGCCTCTGCCCCTACTTCACATGGTAATTGCTTACTTGACAGGTTTCTACTTAACCACTCTCCATTACTTCTTTCTGACTTTCCTTCCTTTGCTCTCCCTCCTCCTCCCCTGCCCTGCCCTCCCTTCCCCTCCCCTGCCCATCCTTCCCTTCCTTTCTCTTCCCTTCTCTGATTTAATTTTGATTAAATAGACATACCCACCCCAGATCCTTAGCCTCTGCAGATGGCTGCTCTTACTGACCTTCCCTGCCTTACATATCCATATATCTACCTCCTACCTAAGTCTTTGGTCATTTGCTGCTTAGTTTAGAAGTCTTACACTTATAACACTATTTAAGGATAGTATTCCAAGAATGCTCTCAAAATTTTATATTACAAGATCTTTTAATTGTATTAATCTCTCAGTGGAGGGGAGCTGAGAAAGGGTTCTAAAGATATAAAGAGAAAGTAAATATTGAAACCTGTGAACGTTTACATTATATGGTAAAAGGGACTTCACAGCTGGAGATATAGCTCAGTGGCATAGTTCTTTTAAAATATTTATTTAGTCTCTTCTCTCTCTCTCTCTCTCTCTCTCATGTGTGTGTGTGTGTGTGTGTGTGTGTGTGTGTGTGTGTGTACATACGTGGAGGTCAGAGCACAGCTTCTGGGAGTTGGTTTTCTCTTTCCATCAGTGGGCTACAGTTATCCAACTCAAGTTTTCAGGCTTGGTGGCAAGCCCAAGTGACCTAATCCTTGCTTAGCATATGAAAGTGCAGGGACTCATCCTTACCATTGCAGGGACCAGAAAAAAAAAAGGGTATGTCAGGAATGAAGGACTGCAGGTGGCCTCCTTAAATAAATGTGAGAAAAGCAACTTAAGTCACATACCTGGCTTCCAATCTGTAGGAAGAAAAAATCTACATTGCTTCAAACCACAAATTATGTGGAAAATTGTTGAAGCAGAGAAGAGAAACCCATGCACCATCTAATATATACAAATTATTTCTTCTCATCCCTATTTTTCCACTAGAATGTATGTTCTAAGAAGAAATATTATTCACAAACGCTGCCCTATTTGTTGAAAATGGCTGACACAAAGCAGCAGCTTAATAAAAATTGTTCTAGGATTTTAAAACTTCAGTTACTAAAGCAATTACTTACTGTAACTTCAAAATTCGTTTTTTGGGTAACATACTAAATTATTAATTTCACTTTAATACATTAGGCCAACATAACTTGACACCTCTTATTTAATACTAGTTTTGCTTAAATTATTAAACTAAAAGTGCCATTAAAACCATTATAACTGAGTCTTATCAATACTGCTTGGGGATGGTGCTCCCTCCAAACAGCTGATATCCGTTTCTAATTTCTGGTACTTTATAAGATTGTTTTCTGCTTTTCCGTCATGGACATTTATTATGTTTATAGTTAGGAAAGTCCTATTGAAACTGCAAGGCTAACTTTTGCTTTGGCCTTTCACCTTTTCCTGCTCTTCTCTGGCTCCTTTCTCTTCCTATTTCCCAGTTACCACACCTGTCCTCAATGCCTGTGTTATCCACCTGCTGAAACGCTGCTCCCTGCAGCCTGCAGCCACATTGCCCTCTCATGGCTCATGTTTTTAGAGACAATGTCTATGCTCATAACATGAAATATGCTGATGAGTCCTGGCACTTGGTGAGTTGACGATCTCCTGCCAACATCAATTGGCAGGCACCATGGTTCTCCATCCTCTCAAATGGCTCTGCTTGCCTCCCCTTGCTGGCTGAAACTGTCATTTTCACGAAGCCCCCATTGTTGCAAATTAGCTGTTGCTGGCAGAAGTTCACGGGAAGTTTCCAGGCACTAATTTATGATCTACGCATCTATTTTCTCCATTCAAAGTAAGATAGCACAGAAGCTTTTTGAAGTTTTTACTTATCTAAGCAACTTGGCTGGAAAAAATCCACTGAAACTTCTAGAGTCTTCTTCTGCCTTGCAATCATCTTCCTAGTTGGTGTGTTTTCTTAAAAATTCATTGCATTAACTTTATTTCTATACAGAAAGAAAGTATGGTGGCCACATTAAGTTTATCACCACAGTAATAATGAGTGACTGACATAGCATTTGTATGACAAAAGTGAGATCAAAATGCCAACATTTCTTATTTTGTTAATTATTTAAAGACAGAAAAAAATAAACTATTGTAGTGAACAAACCTGAGTTCTCACTGTTTTATTCTTTTAATGCCTTAGAAGAAACATTCATCTATTACTTCTTACATAGTCAATATAAGACAATGCTTATTTATCATTCTGTGAAAGTAGGAGTTACACATGTCACTCCCCAGTCCCTGTACAAGTCCCCACAGGTACACAGTAGATGTTCAATAAACACATGCCAATGAGAACTCTAAGATGGTATAACTATGACAGGAAGAAACTATCAGAATTCAGCATCTCAGATTATGAACTCAATAATCCTTATTAAAACTCCAATTTTGCAAAACATCTGAGGCCCAAACTGTAAGAGTGAAACCACGGAGGACAAGTCACGGCCTTTGGGTTGCAACAGCAAGAGGTTTATTCAGGACACAGGTACCTGTGGGCACAAAGTCTCCTCGGAGGACTTGCGCGCCCCAGGTTGAGTTCAGGGGGTTTTTATAAGGCAGAAGCAGGGTACAGAAGCAGAAACGCGGTTATTGGTTAATTTCAAACACACATAGTAATTTTACCAGTAATTTCAAAGGTATGCAGGGGTATGGGGTAAGGTCCGGGGCTGAGGGGAAATAGGATTGCTAAATGGGAGGTGACCTCAGAAGCACAGACGTTTTCTAAAGATTTCCTGGTATCGGGCCCCCAGGGTGGTCAGGAGTTCTGTCTTGTTTATGGCTTCATCTGTGAGGCTTGACCGACGCCTGCCTGTCCTGCAGCCTTTTGATAAGGCTGGTTTTTGTTTTTTTATGAACTCAATAATCCTTATTAAAACTCCAATTTTGCAAAACATCTGAGGCCCAAACAACTTTAACTGTTGAAAGTGAATCACAAATATATTCAGACAATCAGTATCTCTTTCTCATGCACAGATATACACATATACTTGAAATTTCCAGAAAAATATTGGATTTTTGTTTTGAGCTCATTCACTCTCTAAACAGCTCTGTCAAGTCAGGTGAAGTTCAAAGCTTCTGAATATAGATGTATATAAAGTGGACAGATAGGGCCTCTGCCTTTCAAGAGCACCTATTCTGGCAGGGAGCTTTAGTTTGACTTTGACCCTGGGATGTGTGTTCATCTATTTCTTATTACTAGAACAAAATACTTGAGGCAGGGTAACTTGAAGAAGAAATATTCTTTTTAGCTCATCATTCTGGAGGTTCTGATTTCTTGCTGACAGAACCTTGAGGTAGCTCAGGACATCACAGGCACTTTTTCTTTCAGTATCTTTCTCTTTTCTTACACAGTCAGCAGGATTTAAGCATGGAGATTATCTGTTTGAGATAGGGTCTCCCTGGCTGGCCTTGATATCACAGAGATCTGCTTCTGCCTCTTCAGTCTTGAATATTCTCTAATTATAATCACTTCCCAAGAGTTTCACTGAAATAAATAAATGAAACTTCCACCTTAATAATATTGGTTGTTAATACCTCACATTGGGGATTACACTTCCAGAAATGAAACCTTCAGACCTGAACTCAAACCATATCTAAACCAGAGCATAATGGAAAGAAAAATGTCACAAGTACTCAAAGCCTGCAAACCATTTAATACAGCTTCTTCTTGCTCAGTGAAGACTGTAACTATTAGCATTTTATCATACTTTACATGCAAGAATTAGATTACCCACATATCTCCAAATTTCTTAACCTAATCTATTCAAATAAGCATGAGAAAAGATTACCATAAAGCTGAATGTTTTCAGTTCCTTTTATTCAAAGTAAGGAAATAGTTTCCATTAATAAATTATCTTAATAAAGACAAACATTATGTTTTCAAGTTGGTGAATGTTATGTGAATCCTGGGATAAAAAATTAGGATCATTCTTTAATTCTGTTCACCATATCTCATGAGTATTCAAATAAATGTTTTAAATAAACATCCTGTCCAGCATGTGGTTGCTTTGTGAAAGCAATAATTTTCCCTTAAAGTTCTTTAGCAAATTTCTTTTAATAAAAGAGTCTACCTTCTGGCTTTAAATAATAATCAAAGCAAATATGAATATAATTCCTTAGGCATATGCCATGTGACGAGAAGCAGCTTCCTATATTCCCAAGCCATGAGAAAAATGTTCATGTTTTTGCAGGTGTAAGTCACCACTGCCAATTTTAAATGAAGCCCATTTGAAGACTGGGCTATATATAAACCACTACTATAAAGAGCAATTAAAACTGCTCTCTGGATAGATGAGTAAACTGTTGATGCAAGACTTTGTAAATGTCTCACTAAGTACAAAGGATTATTGTGTGTCTTGTACCAATATCTATTTATATGACTTTATAAATTAGAGGAAACATACATAAGTGTACACAGCTACCACATATTTCTTTAGGCTTTGGAAATCTGCTAATTCTCTTGTAGTACTTAATGGATAAGTCACAAAACAATCATGTTGTTTATTTCTTCCTGTGAATGGTTAAAAGAAACCTATCTTTAAAAATGAATTTATTCTGTGACTTACTATGTCTTAATGAAAGCTTCATTTTATTTTTCTTCCATTATTAAGAAATGGTAGATACCAACTGATACTGTGGGATATGTGACCAGCGGTTCTTACGGCAGGGATGGTTTTGTTATAGATTAAAAGAAATCTGTGTCCATCAGAAGGCATGTGATAGAGACAACACACACTGCAGGCTTTGGAATTCTACCTCCATTTGCAGAGAACTCATCTGGACAGGGAAAAGGAATTTAACTAGTTTTAGTAGTGTAATTCTCAAAGAACTCTTCTGTTTAATATGCAGGCTTACAGTAGAAAGCAAAGAATCCTCCCTTTCTGCAGATGATGGGCTAGGGAACATGGAAGAACAGGGTGACTCAGAAGGTCGAGGAGCTGAACAGTGTCCTGAAAATCAACCTGGAAAGTAAAGTGCGTAAGAATATAAGATGTGTCTCTGTCATAGTCAGCTTTAGCTGCTAACTTAACACAAACCTAGAATCACCTGGGAAGAAAGAACCTCCAGTGAGGCATTTTCTCAACCAGACTGACCTATGGACCATTTCTTAACTGCTAATTGATGTAGATAGGCCCAGACCACTGTGGGCAGTACCACCCTAGGTAGATGGACCTGAGTTGTTTAAAAAAGTTAACTGAGTAAACCAGAGAGTGTAAGCCAGTAAGACTTGGTCCCCTGTTGGTTTCTGTTTCAAGCTCCAGCTTTGACTGTAAAGCATAAACTAAAACAAATTCTTTCCTATCTAAGTTTCTTTTGGTCGTGATATTTATCACAGCAACAGAAAAGTGAACTAAGATACTTGTCTATGAAAGCAGATAAAACAAAAATATAAAAAGACAACACTTTCAAGTATCAGTCAAACCGAGCATCTTAACCTGTAGAGATAATTAGGAGAGAGAACAACATCAACACTAGAATTAGAAGTGAATTCACTGAATATGTGTGGCAAAGCCTCACATGCTTGAATATGAGTGAATGCCTGCTTCCTAGAGTAGTTTAACCTGTGTGAAGCAATGGACTCAATAGTGGCTGGGGTGAGGACAGAAAACCACTATAAAGCATGCATTACAAGTGAATATACTCAATGCCAAGCTGAGAATCCTTTCTGGATATTTGTATGATCTATATACAAAACAAACAGCACTTGGGAACTGAAAAGAATTATTTTTATGAAATAATTTTTATTTACAATTTTTTCACTGATTTCTACCCCAGGTACATTTTTGTCTTAGTATACTGTCCCCATTTAGGGACTATTGTATGTGTTCAGAGACTTTTAGAAGATCAGAAGTTTCTGTCGGAGACAGGTTCCTAGCTATTTTGAAACTGCATAAGGAAATTTGCTATATTTTGTTGTGAAAATGAAACAGTCCCTAATCTTTATTTCTGAAAGTGAAGAATAGAGCACCAAGAAGTCTAATGGAAAGTCAGAGAATGAGATGTGCTCAAGAGGAGACTTCAGACACAACTCTTTTTAAATTTATTAGTTTTGTTTTATGCTTCTGAGTATATTGCCTGCATGTATGTAATTGCACTTGTATTGTACAGTGCCCACGGAGGTCAGAAGAGTGTGTTGGAGTACCCTGTAACTGGAGTTACAGATGGTTATGAGCCACTATGTGGCTGCTGGGAATTGAACCGAGGTCCTCTACAAGAACAGTGAGTGATCTTAACAACTGAGCCATCTCTTGCCCCCTGACATAACTTTAAAGAGGACTTAAGACAGAAATCTGATCATGACAGAACTTGTTTTTGTTATCAGCTGTTATGGATAATGTCTCTCTCGAGTTTTTCTTTGGTGTCTGTGTCACCTGAGTGCTTCTACTTTCCAATCTATCTAGCATTCTGCTCTCATACTGTAATATGACCTGGATATTTCTTTTTTTGTTGCGGGGGGTGCACTATCCTTTATTTTCAGGCCATGTAACTTAGATGGAACTAAACATAGGCCAGTTCCAAAAGGTCAATGATTTTTCTTCAGACAACTCAGACTTAAGTATAATTTAGGGATGAATGAATTAGTAAAAAATAAACAAATTTGTTCCAAAACTGTTTTAAACCACTAAATATCAGGCTTTTTAAAAATCTCTCTTGAGGTGTTTAATATAGTTGATGTACTCCTGAAATTTTCAGAGCCACTTAGGAAGGCTATTCTTCAGAGAGTGCTGTGTGAAGAGTCAGAATCAGAATACGCAACTCAAAGGCAGACAAATTCCTGTTGAAATGGCTTCAGACTCTTATCCTAGCCATTCTGGAACTTACCCATGAGTATTACATGCCAGTCAATTCCCCATCACGCTTAAGATGGCGGGTTGTGGGGGGCTCTGTTTCTTTTATTTGCAACCCGTGAAATACGTTATTACACCATTTAATGAACACAAGAAATATAATAAGTGTTGAATATTGTGAGAGAAGTAAAAACCAAGCCAAATCAAAGTTACCAAAAAGACAAGAGGGACAGAATAAACAAGAAGCTCAGGAGCGAAGTCTGTTCTTTGAATAAAGGAAAGTATAAATCCATTTCTAATCTGTGGGATTCCATATCTTGTGGGTTCATAGTCAATGTCATATGCTATAACTAAACTTCCGATGAAAATCTACAATTTTTCTCATTTGAAGCAATCATAATAGCTGGAAAGTGAAAAGAAAATCTTGCAAAAGATGATTTATAAATAAGGAACCTTAAATTCTGTATATAAACTATGCACAGATACCTGACTGTCTCATAAACATGCATTGTGTGATACATTTTGAGCATATCCATCTAAAGCTAACACAATGACTAAGATTTGAACTGTCATCCCCCAAAAGAGTTTCTAGTCATTTAAAATAAGTTTCAATAAAGCAAATATTGCTAAAACAACAACACAAATCAACACTCCACAAATAAATAGAATCCAGAACCTTCACATAATAATATCCACATTGTATAGAGATGATTATATTAATTATTTCTGTGGCTATGATAAAAGGCCACGATCAAAAGTAACTTGCAGGAAAAGAGTTTACTTTGGCTTGTGGCTCTAGAAGGTTAGACACCAGCAGGGAAGGTATGGCAGCAGATTCCAGAACAGAAAGCTGTCTGATCAAAGGAAACAGAGTGAGCTGGAGATGGGGCAAGGCTAAAAACTCCGAAAGCCCATCCCCGGTGGTGTACTCCTTCCAGCGAGGTTCCTGTCCTAAAATTTCAATTGCCTACCCAAATAGTGTCACAAACTACAGAGCAAGGGTTTAAATTTGTGAGCCCTTGGGGGACATTCCTCATTCAAACTACACCTTGGACTCTTCCTACAAGCAAAACATAACAGCTTTAATCCCTCAATCCCTCAAGACCTTTTCTTGCCCCAAATCCAGAAAAGTGTGTGTGTGTGTGTGTGTGTGTGTGTGTGTATGTGTGTGTAGGCTATAAAGGTATCAGTACTGAAAGTGATGAATATCATTGAAATTGATGAATTATCTAATTTATGTTCTAAATGAAAAAGGTAGAATTAGATTTATAACTTCTATGTGTGGTCTGCATGCTGCCCTAGGTCAGTAGCAGACAGAAAGGGAAATTTCTTCTCTGATAGACAGGTTCCTCATTCTGTTCCCACTCATGGTGGATGTATTGGTTCAATAAAAACAGAGCAAATGCTTTGTTAAAGAGAACAGTTCTGAGAGAATTAGGAAGGAACAACTTCTTAGAACAAATCAGGTTCACTCCTGGATTTAACTGCAACCAAGTGTCAAGTTGTTTTTCTTTGGGCACTACCATACTGTGGTATATCTACTGTATTTATTTGTTTGTTTGTTTATTTATTTGTTTGTTTGTTCATTCCTTCGTTCATTCATTTATTTATTTTCTTATGTTTCCTGAGACAGAATCTTACTGTGTTGCCAAGGCTGGCCTTGGAATCCTGCCTCTGACTACAGAATGTTGACATTACAGGCGTGCACTGCCATGCTCAGCTAAATTACATTTCTGAATTAGCACAGATACTCTTTAAAGTATCTGTTATGATTTAAAGAAGGCTATGCTAGCAATGTGTAGACAGAAAATGAGAAAACTCTACATTTAAATATACACTGTAAAAGAAACCATGGAAAGATGTTTTGTAAGGGAATGAGTATGATGATATTGAAATTCTAGATCAGTGACCATGCCACTGTGCCTGGGGCTGAGGGCATTCCCTGGATGTGGCAGTTTGTGAGACTTAGAAGACAGAAACAAATTTTTCAGCCTTAACTGTGTTTGCCGATTTCCTATAAATTAAAATATCCTCTACTGGAAGTAGGTGGGAGCCTCTTGTGGCTTGGAAAATAAGAACACTTAGGAAGCTCGCAGAACTCACTGTGCTTATGAACCCAGAAAGTTACAAGATTCCTAAGACCCCTCCCCAAGATTATATAAAGAGTAAACAATTGCTGGCGAGAGAAGACATTTTGGTGGCACTACATGTTAGTTGGGCAAAGAGCTCAAGAGCTATAGCCTCACTGAGTGATCACCAATGAGGGGCTTTTCAGTAATTCAGTTGCCATTGACTCACCCATGCTCCTGTAACTACTCATTTCTGCCCTTGTAAGTAATTCCAGTAAGTCATTGGTTCACCCAGCTGAATGTGGGTGGGATCATCCTTTGGCCTGTCATAGTGTCCTTACTGGGGGAAACAGTCATTTTGTTTACAACATGATATTGAATACATAGTGGTTTTCTTAATCAAAGCTTTGAAAGTTGCTTACTTGAATCCTGATTGGATATAGTATAAAGTATAGCTTATCTGGAAACATTTCACTGTGATCAATGTATTTAGGTGATTAGTTCATATATGTTATATTCTTAATTTAATTCAAGTAAGGATAGTGGCACTAAATGCCTTGTTCATAAATGTGCTTTCAAATTCTTTATTACCTATGAAAAATTTTATAAAGAAATGAAAGAGCAAAATTCACTTATGTTAGAACCTGTCAGCTTAACTTCTGTTATTTTTATACATTAAACTAATTAAAATTCATTTTGTTAGAGAGTAGCAAATACAAATAAAGAAATTATTTTAAAGTGAAGTTAGAGGCAAGTACTAATTTTTAAATATCAAAAAATATGGGGCTGGAGAGATGGTTCACGGTTAAGAACACTGTTCTTTCAGAAGACCTGGGTTTGAATTCCAGCACCCACATGGCAACTAACAACCGTCTATAACTCCAATTCCAGGGGATCTAACATCCTCTTCTGTCCTCCCCAGGCATTGCATGACATGGGTGCACTTACCTACATGCAGGCATAACACTCATACACATAAAATAAAAATAATAAATAATTAAAAAAAATAAATAAAATAAAAAATAAATGAAGGGACACTAATGGTAATGTAATCTATCCTACAGGGTTGACAACACACTTGCAAATTTGTAGAAAGCAATGAATTGGACAGTTTCATGGGAAAGGCACAGCACTGTGGTTACCAAACACATAGACATTAGAACCACACAGGCATTGATGTTAAGTCCCAGTTGAATTGTTCATCAGAGTTGTGAATGTGTGCACATTCTTAGCATCTCTGAATCTGATTGTTCACGTGTAAAACAGAGATAAAGAAGCTTCCTCTGGTTAACAATGTCTGACTTGCAGCACTTTTTCTAGTTTCTTTAGTAAGACTGCTCTTCTCATGGCCAGTGTCAAACTGTTGATAGGACATCACTGAAAAGTAAATTAGGAAGAAATGCTCAATTAGTTCCTTTTGAGCAGTGAGCAGTTGTCTTCAGTACACCCCTGCCTACCTCAAAAGACTAATGTAAAGATTAAATTACATAATGTGCAATGAGTGTTTGGCAGGGTGGCCGAGGTAAAGCAAATGTTCAACAGAAGGTGATTTAATGAGGGCTGAGATTGTGCAGTACTGCTAATTACACTGGGGCTTGTCCATAGATAGCCAACATTTCCTTGACAGAACCTGTGCTTGCATTAAACCATGAGGAAGAAGCATGTGGAAGTATGTCCTCAAAACTACTCTCAACTTTATCCCAGCAACTGTGCTAAACATGGGCAACCTGGGAGAACTACGTGAAAGTCTGTGAGGGGGGCAGCAAAATTCCTTCCAATAATATTGAATTTAAGCAGCCAATAATCGTAGAGATTGACCTTCTGCGTTCTTTTTTCATAATAAATTTGATTATTTGAATAAACCAAAATAGTTTTTCATATTGAAGTAGCTGGCTTATCTTCTACCCTGACCTGATAAATGTATTGTTGTCTTAGATGTATCTTATTCATCTAAGTTGGAAGAAATTATCAAAATTATGAATAAGCTATATTATGAAATTATAATTTTTATATCATAATTGGGCAGAAACACAATGCTGGTGAAAATAATACAGCTGCTTATAGCTGTGGTATACAAAAGATTTTTTCAGTAGAAACAGTCCTATCATCCCATATTTTTATGGATGTTATTCAGTGAAGACAAAAGCTATGTTAATTTAAATAATTATTATTTATATTTTTATTAATTTGACCATTCAGTGATCTTGCTAATAAGAGTTTTGGCAATAGTCCTCAGTAGTTTCATTTGTCTAGTTTAATGTTGTTTGTGTTTGTTTCATTGTGGGTTTTTTTTTTTTTTTTTTTTTTTTTGAGACAGGATCTCCCTATAGCACAAGCTGACCTAGAACTCATAGTTAGACCAGGCTGGCCTCAATCTCACAGAGGCCTTCCTCTGCCTCCTGATTGCTAGGATTAAAGGTGAGTGCCACCATGCTCAGCTTTATGTTCTGTAGTTTTTTCAGAGTATTTAAAACCATATTAACTAATACCAA
>NW_008342018.1:910670-931921 GCF_000622305.1 Nannospalax galili
GGAATGATTAATTTTTGCCTCTACAGCTCATTTAAAACCTTTCAGCGGCTCCCTACTACCCTTAGAAATAAGCCTAGACCTTTCTTTCCCATTTAAAATGTTATGCTATTTATTTTTTAATTGAATTTTTGTGTATTTCACACAATTTATCAAATTGTACTTAGACCCCCTACCTTATCTGTACCCCTCACATAAACCCCCCAACCAGACTCCATACATTCCATAATGTATGTTAAGGGGGTATTGAGTCAAGTTTGTGCCCTTGGATATACCTCAGTGTGAATTCATCAACTAGAGCCTGGTTAGCCTATCTAGCATCATTTGCTTATAGAAGACCAACTCTCAGTCACACTGTAGTGATCAGTTGACAGTAGTTCCCCAACTAAGACTGGGGCTTCCTATCCATATCACCAGGTCTATGCTGGGTTTTTGTGTGGTTAGAGTTTGCATGGGTTTTGTGAATGCTGTCACCATTGCTGTAAATTCGTATGAGCAAGGTTTCAGGAGCTTGTAAGACACTGTTTCCTTGTGGCCATCTACTACCCTTGGCTGTTACATTCTTTCTGCCTCCTCTTCCACAATGGTCTCTGAGCCCTGGTTGGCAGAGATTTGCTATATGGTCCTATTCAGGGACATAACCTCT
This sequence comes from Nannospalax galili, assembly GCF_000622305.1. Lineage (NCBI taxonomy): Eukaryota > Metazoa > Chordata > Mammalia > Rodentia > Spalacidae > Nannospalax > Nannospalax galili. Next base: position 911,314 of record NW_008342018.1, read on the forward strand.
GCAGTCTCATTCTCTACATTTTGAGTAGTTGTGGCTTTCTGTGTTAATCAGCATATGTTCCTGAGAAAGCTTCAGCAGGTGAGAGTTGGGAAATGTATTAATAATCTCTGTACACCATGTTCTACTAGGTTTAGTAGGTATAAAGGTTCCACTGTAGATTTGTCACATAGGGCTGGGCATGTCACATACACTTAATGTTTATGTTTGACCAGTATAAAGCTCTATAATAGTCTCCATCTGTTTCAAAAAGAAGCTTCTTTGATGAGTGGTGAGAGATATACTTGTTTATAAATATAATTATCCATATTCATCACATAGTAAGAAATTACATTTGTCTAAAAATGTGATAGACATGGGTGTTTCTCTAGGATCTGTGACCTTTCTGCTAAGTTTAAAGTAGCACACATGAGTTTCTTCTCATTGAGCAGGTTTGTTCACATGTGATAGCTGCTGATTGCACCCAATATAAAAAGTACCACTACTGCAGTGATAGAAACAGTTTGCTTCTCCAGTCATTGCTGTGGTTATTAGATTACACAGCTGGGTTGGACCACTGATTGGCTTTGTCCTTTAGCAGCTTGGATAATATCCTCTGACACTATGAAAACTAGTCTTCAGGGAGGAGGTTTCCAGATCAATTCTAGCTCCATTGCTCTAAGTCCTGTGTCCAAAGTATATTCTGTCTTCATGAAAAGTGTCTTACCTCTAAGTTCTGAGAGGCAATCATGGGCTCTGGCAATAGCCTGTGTTATTTTGAGAGTCTCTTGCACTACACTGACCAACAACTCAAATGGAGGTTTCTTCTATCTGGTGCTGTGTACCTTGTTATACAGACTTTGGCTATAGACATGCACACATATGTATTTTTCAGTAGGCCTTCAAACTAATGCATTTTTCTCTAGATTTTCATACCACCTCCATTGCCAGCTAAAGTACCCTGATTTCCCTCCATCCCCGTTGATAGTATCTGTCTCTTACCAACCCCATCATACAGGCTCCTTCCCCTTTGTCCCTACAGTTCTTTTCCATTTTCCTGGCTCCTGCTGTTACATCAAGATAAATACTCACATATAAGGACATAAAGCTAAGATTCACAAACATTTCTTGTTTTCTGAGTCTGTGTTATGTCACATAGTATGGAAGTTTCTAGTTCCACCCATTTACCTGTAAAAGTCATGATTTCATTTATCTTTGCTGCTAAGTAGATAGAACTCCACTGTGTAAATGTACCACATTTTCTTTATCCATTTATGAGTGGATGGACATTTAAGAGGTTTGCATTTCGTAGGTATTGTGAAAAGAGCAGCTTACTGCAGGGATATTTGCACATCCATGTTTGTTGCTGCTCTTTCCACAATACCTATGAAATGCAAACCTCCTAATTGTCCATTCACTCATAAATGGATAAAGAAAATGTGGTACATTTACACAGTGGCAAATATGGATGTGCAAATATCTCTTCAGTAAGATGAGCCCATTGGGCATATGCCTAGGACTGGTATAACTGAATCATATGGTAGATTTATTTTTAGCATTCAAAGAATTCTCCACCCTGCTTTCCACAGTGGCTACACAAGTTTTCAATCCCACCAGCAGTGAATGAGGGTTCACCTTTCACTGCATCTTTGCTGTCATTTGGTGTCATTAGTTCTCTTGATCTTAGCCATTCTGACTGGATTAAGATAAAATTTTAAAGTGGCTTTGATTTCCCTAATTACTAAAGATGTTGAACATTTTTTAATTTGTTTTTATTTTATACAGAATATCTCAAAGAATCTTAATCACCTTTATACTGTCGACCCCACTGGTATGCTCCCACAGGATCCCCCACTGGAGCCCATATACCCTGTCATCCACATTAAGTCCCAATGTGTCAATTCAATGTCCCCAGACTTTCCCTTGTGCAAGTCCATCCATTGAGGTCTAGTCAGCTTATCTAGAGTCTCTTGTTTTAGGAAGATCAGTTCTTCCTCACCCAGCAGTAATCATATGCCAATGTTTCCTCAGCTAAAATTGGGGTCTGCTGTTCGTTTCCCCAGTTCTATTCTGGGTTTTTGTCTGCCTGAGTTTACATGGACTTATGTATGCTGACACCATTGTCATAGAATCATAAGAGCAGAGTCTCAGGAGCTTGTAAAAGACATCATGCACCTCCTCCCTGGCTCTTACAATCTTTTGCCTCCTTAATCCCATGGTCCCTGAGCCCTCGGTGGGTGAAGTTAAGTATAGGAGTCCTGCCCATGGACCAGCAAGCTGCAGACTCTTAATCTGTACATTTTGGCCATTTGTATCCTTTTGTGTTCCATTCTCTCTGTTACATGAGGGATCTGCATTAATGAGAATTGAGAGATTAATTAGTGTCACCTTCACTGTCCCCTGTTCTATGTTCTGTCACTTAGGCTTGGGCAATTCAAAGACAATGTCTGTGTGTCACCAGTTGTGGTACTTGGTAATAGTCTCCATCTGGTGCAAAATGAGCTTCTTTGATGAGTGGTGACTGGGATATTTGTCTGTAAATATAAGGATATTTTTTAGTCCTTATATTTTTTAATTTTTCTTAGTCATGATTTTATTTCTTTTTTTTGAGAACTCTGTTCAGAACCATGGCCATCTTTTAATCGGGCATATTTTTACATTATTCTTTGTTTTTGAGTTCTCTGTACATTCTGGATATTAATACTCTGTCAGATGCATAGTAGGTAAGGTTTTTCTCCCACTCTGGGGGTTCCTTTTCATTTAATTGGTTGTTTCCTTTGTTATACAGAAACTTTCTAGTTTATTGGGGTCTCACTCATCATTTGTGGAGTTCAAATCCTAAGCAACTGATATCCAATTTAGAAAGTCTTTTCCTGGGCTGGAGAGATGGCTCACTAGTAAACAACACCGACTGTTCTTGCAGAAGACCTGGGTTCAAATCCCAGTGCCCACATGACAGCTAACAACTGTCCAGTAACTCCGGTCCCAGGGCATCTGACAGCCTCTTCTGACCTCCATGGGCATTGCATGACCTGGGTGCACTTACCTACATGCAAGCAATACACACATACACAGAAAATAAAACAAAAAAATAGTAAATTTTTTAAAGTTTTTTCCTCCACCTATATCTTTTTAAAAAATTTTTATTATTTTTATTTTATGTGTATGTGTGTATTGCCTGCATGTCCGTAAGTGCACCCATGTCATGTAATGCCCACAGAGGACAGAAGAGGCTGTCGGATCCCCTGGAATTGGAGTTACGGACAGTTGTTATTTGCCATGTGGGTGCTGGGATTCGAACCCGGGTCTTCTGCAAGAACAGTAAGTGTTCTTAACTGCTGAGCCATCTCTCCAGTCCCCCATCCTGCACCCATATCTTATAGGGTACTACCTATGTGCTCTTTCGGATTTTTTAAATGTAGGCTCATAAAGCCATAAACTTTACTCTTTGCACTGCTTTTAATGTGTCCCAGAGGTTTTGTAGTGTTATATTATCATTTTCATTTAGTTCCAGGAATACTTTTATTTTTTTTTATTTCTTCTTTGCTCATCCAATAATACAGTTATTATTTAAAGTTATTAGAGTATTTAATATTCATAAGTTCATGTAGTTACTAAAACTTAGTTTTCTCTAGCTTTATTGCATTGCGGTCTGAAAGAATACATAATACAGATAGGATGCATGGAATTATTTCAGTTATTTTGTATTTCTTGAGTTTGTTTTGTGTCCCAGTATGTGGTTAATTTTAGAGAAACTTCCATGGGCTGCTGAGTTTCAGAATGTGCGTTCTTTGGTGATTGTGTGGTATAGTCTGTAGGTATCTGTTAGATCCATTTGATTCATGATTTCAATTAAGTCAGATGTTTCTTTGTTTATTCTTTGTCCAGATGACCTGTCTATTGGAGAAAGTAGAGTATTAAAGTCCCCTACTATTACTAAGTTGTGGTTAATCTTTGTCTTGAAGTTCAGTAGTACTCTTCTGAAGGAACTGGTTCACCAGTGTTTGGTACATATTTGCTCATGATTGTTGAATCTTCTTGGTTGACTGTTCCTTTGGTCAGAATATAGTGACATTCTTTAGTTCTTATGATTAATTTTAGCTTAAAGTCTATTTTTTTGGATATTAAAATAGTAACTCTTGCTTATTTCTTAGTGCTATTTGGAATATTTTTTCTATCATTTCACCCTAACTTGGTGTGCCTAGCCTTGGAGGTAAGAAGAATTTCTTGTAGACCATAAATGGCTGGATTTTGTTGCTTAATCCATTCTTTTGACTGCGAAGTTGAGGCCATTGATATTTAGAGTTATCATTGAAAGGGGTTTTTAGGATATTCTCATTTTATTTTCTGTTTATTTTCTTAGTTTTCATTTATTTTCTTTTTGTAACCCCTTGAGTTACAAATCCATTCTTTTGACTGGGAAGTTGAGGCCATTGATATTTAGAGTTATTGTTGAAAAGAGTGTTTTGGTTATTCTCATTTTATTTTCTATTTGTTTTCTGAGTTTTCATTTATTTTATTTTAGTAACCTCTTGAGCATGGTCATGTCTTTCTTCAATCCTTTGTATTGCTTCAAGTATTCTTTGTAGGGTTGGTTTTATGGACATAAATTCTTTCAGTCTACCTATATAATGGAAAATTTTTCTTTTCCTTTCATCTATGATAGACAATTATATTGTGTAAAGTATTCTGGGTTGGCATCTATGGTCATTTAGCACTTAGAATACTTTGCTCCAGGCTCTTTGGGCTTTTATAATTTGCATTGAGAAGTCAGCTATAAATCTGATGTTTTCTTTTATATGTAAATATGTAACTTGTTGCTTTTCTCTTGCATCTTTCAGTACCCCTCTTTGTTCTGCACATTTATACAGTAAAAACAGTGTTACAGTGCATAACTGTTCCCATCTTAATCGGTGTTCCATGTAGTTCTTGTATCTCTATTTTATGTCTTTCCTTATTTAGGGAAGTTTTCTTCTGTAAGCCTGTTAAAGATCACATCAGTGCCATTGATCTGAGATCCTTCTCTTTATTCTATGACTATGATGGGTACACTTGATCTTTTCATCATGTCCAACATTTCCTGCATATTCCATTGTTGTATTTATTTGTTTTTCATATTCTTTGCTTGAGTGTCCAATTCGTCCACTTTGTTGTTCAGTCTTTATATTTTGTTTTCCATTTTATCTATTTTTCTCTTGAGGCTTCTGTCATTTCAAAACAACTTATTGAAAATTTCAATTTGTTGTTTATTTTGACTTGAGTTTTCTTCAATATTTCTATGCATTTTGTGAATTAATTTTTAAGGTTTTGAATTGTATTTGTCATTTCATTCAACCATATACTCATATTTTTTTAAAGTTTCAGACAGGAGTTTATTCTTATCTTCTTTGAGTTCTCTGAGTTGTTTGTGTGTTCTTAAAGACATTGAATTATTTGATCATGTTCACGATTGTACTATTAAATTCTGCACCCTGGTGTTTCTTTGGGTGATTCTCATTGTAGTACATGTCTGTAGAATTGGTGGATTTTGGTGGGGACATATCTTGTTTTTTTTTTCTGTAGATATTATTTGTATTTTTGCGTTGTGTTATAGGCATATGGATTTTTGTTGTTGGTTGGGTGTCTGATTTAACATTCTAGGCTGCCTTTGTTTAGTTGAAGTTTGTTTCTGTTTGTATTGTTGATGTAGTTTGGTTGCTTTCTGATGGGGTCTGAATAGTTAGTTGGCTTGTGCTTCAGGTTCTCATTTTTTACTTTTTTATTGGCAGGACAGGATAGTTCCAAGCTGATTAGTCAAGAGCTCACCAGTAGGATGAAGGGGCCTAGGCCCAATTTGAGACTATGAAGATCCAGTGGCTGGTTCTGGCAAGTAGTCAGAAGTTCTCAGGTGGGAGGAACAGGAGGGGATCTCAGTCCAATGCAGGGCTGGAGAGAGCAGTGGGGAAGGTCTAACTATATAACCAGAGTAGATATGAGTCCTGGAGAAGGAGAATCTAGCTGGTCTGGGCACATAGGATTCAAGATGCAATGGGTAGGGTCTGACTTACTAGGCTAGTCTGAAGATCTCAGGCAGGATGAGCAAGAAGTGATATTATGTTTTTTAACAAGAAGATGAGTATGAAAACAAAATAAGCATACATGTTACTCCATCATAGTACACAGAGCAAGCCATGTCCCCATCAAGAAATTATTTTATCTGCTATGAAGAGAAATTCTGCATATCTCTGCATGAAGGTGCACTGCAGTCATAAATCTAGCTTTAGCACAGAGTTTTCAGGCACACAAACTTGATGTAATGGTTTTTTGATTGTTGGGTGAGTACCATTCCTGCTGTCAAACAGCTTTTTCTCTCTCACATCTTCTTCTCCCATATCTGCCTTTCTTTTATCTACTAAATTATAACAACTTAAAGATATCCTGTTTCCATTATCTTCTCAGCGAAATCCCCAGCGACATCAGTCAGCAGTGGCCTCCACTTTGGAGTGAGTTACAGAATTCATCTCCATTCTTTACCAATAACCTCACTATGCTGCTACCCTGGTGTGCGAAGGCAGATTTACTCCATTCGAGAGCACTCATTGAAGCAGTCAGTGTACTCATCCCTCTCCCACTCTGTGAAAAGAGAGACACAGAGAAAGAAGAGTCCACTGAGAAAAAGATATGAGCTGTTTGAGAGTCCCCAAATTCCAGGCATAGTGCTGCAATAATATTCTTTGATTATGTTTGAATCATCACATTTATAGAGAGGAAAAGGAGATGTACATGCATTATAGTGCTTTCTCTGTGACATGGTCCAATGGCTCAGCAGTTCCCACAGCCCATGAGTTCCTGAATTGGAAATCCCCTGCAAAACACAAAGGATCATTTATCCTAGTGTTCGGACTGGGTGATTGTCAGAGGGTCCTTGTGGTTTTTTAAGTATCCTGTAAGAATTGAAAACATAGGTGGCAAAGAAATTGTCTTAATCATAAAAAGGAAACAAAGATCGAAAATTGACCCTAAGGAATTAGTAGCTCAATAGACCCTTTGATTGTGTAAATCTATGTTTGAAGGCTGACTGAACTCTAGACACAATAGTCATAAAATTTTATTTTTGAATGACAGAACATTACTTATAAGAAACATAAAAGCACACAGAAACAAATTTAGAAATTTCCGTGTCTGTGGGAAGCTGCTGTCTGTTACAAATTCAAGTAGAGTAAAACACTGGAATTGTGTATACACATATGGGCACACAGGATATTAATAAGTTATAGATATGCATCTGCCAAGGATGGTATGATAGTACTGTTGTGAGCCACTATTTTATAAGAGTTAAATATTCAGTTGCATTTTCTGCTCAGTGACAGAGCCAGAAATCACTAAAATAAAAACAAGAGAATTAGCCTAGAGAATGAGACCAGAACTAAGAACATATGCACACAGTTATAATAAGTAGAACCATATAATTATACAATTATAAAGGTATATAAAGACTATGAGTGTATAATATTATATAATTATAATTTTAGAAATGTTTTATTTTTCTAAATATGAAATGACTCAAAATATTCTAATAAGGAATCTTATAAAATGCGAGATGAAATTTAGCAATAAACCCCTCAGCCTGAAGGAAGTCACTTTTAATAATGTGGTTCAGATTTCTCCCGAGATATGATCCTGAATTGAAAATCAACAAACAAATATATTATTATTCAAAGCAAAATGAGGTCCTGATTTAAATAATAGCTTCCAAAACCTTTTGAAAAATCATAATTAAATACACAAATGCACACCACTTATTAAAATGTAGGCATTATATATTAGCATTCAGCATATGACTAAAATTTTTGATGTATTTATTTTATTTGTATGAGTGTTTTGCCTGCATTTATGTAAGTGCACCCATGTTGTGAAAAGTCCACAGAGGTTAGATGAGGGCATCAGAATTCTTAAACTGGAGTTACAGACAGTTCTAATCTGCCATGTAGGGGCTGGGAATTGAACTTGGGTCCTCTGGAAGAGCAGCCAGTTCTCTTAACTGCTGGGGCATCTCTAGAGCCCCAGCAAATGATTATTTTAACATCACTACATAAAAATTTATCCAATTTAAAAAAAAAACATTTTATTTATTATTTTTATTTTATGTGTATGAGTGTATTGCCTGCATGTAAGTAATTGCGCCCATGTCATGTAATGCCCCCAGAGGACAGAAGAGTCTGTAGGATCCTCTGGAACTGGAGTTATGGGCAGTTGTTAGCTGCCAAGTGGGTGCTGGGATCCGAATCCAGGTCTTCTGCAAGAACAACCAGTGTTCTTAACCAATGAACTATCTCTCCAGCCCCAAAATTTTTCTAATTTTTAAAAATGAATTAAATAATTGTTTTGTTGGTTTTTTTGAGGCAGGGTCTCTTGGTACCCATGGTTGGCCTTGAACTCTCTATGTAGACCAAGCTGGCCTGGATTTCACAGACCTGCCTCTGCCTCTCGAGTGCTGATATTAAAGGTGTGGGCCACCATGCCTGAAATTAAATTTTATTTTTTGTATATGAACATTTTATGTGTATGAGTGTATTAAGTGAATCACTTGTGTGCAATACCCATAGAGGCCACAAGAGGGTGATGGAGCCTCTGGAACTGAAGTTATGGTTGTAGACGTGGATGCTGGGGACTAAACCCAGGTTCTCTGCAGAAGCAGCCAATTCTCTCAACCACTCGAACCCACTTCCTAATCTTTTTGTTTTGCTTTTTTTTTTTTTTTTTTTTTTTTTTTTTTTGCTTTAGTTTGGTTGTTTTTGAGACATGGTCTCTCTGCAGCCCCAGCTGGCCTGGAACTCACTAACTAGGTTGGGAGTGCTGGGATTGAAAGCATCTGTCACCAATCCTTCCTAAACTTTTAATAGGTTACATTGTATTACATCTTTTGGGTAACATAAAAATGATTTGTTTAATTATATACACAGTTTAAGTTATGTTTGTATTTATTTTTATAGTTGATTTATATTTAAAATAAAGCATATCTGAAATTTTGATACTGCAAATTACTCTCAAAAAGAGATATATGGTTTCAGAAATGTGTAAAGTGGCAACTCTGGTCTCTGTCTGCTTACTACTGTGCATTATTGATTTCTTTTAACTTTTAATATAAATGTATTTAATTATATTTCTCATACTTTTGCTTAATATGGAGAGGCTTTGATATGCTTGTTTAATCTTAGGACTGTTTCTATGAATTATCGTTTTTCTCTCTCCTGTGTCTATGAATTGCCGATTCTTATTCACTCTTCTTTCTTCTCTATTGTTAAACATCCATTTATTACAGAACGGAAACCCTAACTTCCTGAGTTTAATTATAAAATGTGATCAAATACAAACTGCTTGTTTTTTATTGGAAGTAGATTTAAAATTTTGATATTAGTTAACTCAATGAGAGTTCATTTGCTTAAAAAAATATTTTCCTCTGAGTCTCTTGAAAATTTGATTCCTCTTGTTACTTGAGGAAATGTAACTGATTCTCAGCATTGCCTCACATAAGCTAAAGAAAAATGAAATTTTACATTGAATCTGGCATTGTGCTGGCATTCTGTGAACCATACAGTCTGGGCAGCCTTCCACCCTCTGCTCACGTTTTCATCCAGCTTTCCCCTTACACTTCCCTCAGGGTCCTTTGCCTTCTATCCTCTGCCTTTCATGAAGTGTGAGACCCTTTGGGAGATTCTAACTGTGCAGGAGTTCATTCCTTTCTACTTACTATGCGATGCCCTTTTCCTTGCTCCTCTCTATCCCCAGGACTTACAGGCTAAGGTGACTTTCTGCTGAAGTTTCCCCATGGTGCTACTTCCTGGATCTCCAAGGAAGTGTTTTAGATCATCTAGACTTGCTGATACTCCTATTTATCTTTTCTTTTCTTTTCTTTTCTTTGTTTTTTTAAGTAGCAAGGTAAATTTTAATTTTCAACCGGCCGGGCTGTCTAGATACTCCTATTTATCTTTAAAAATCAATTAACACTATTTTGCCTTTCAGAAGTGTAGGCAATCCATACTACCATAGTAATACTTTAATCAACACATATTCTATTCCCCTATAACCAATCATAATATACTATTAATTTGTGTTTTAAGTAAATTTATTTTTTATAGAAAGTGAAGTATAACATTTCTAAAATCTTCCAAATAGGTCTAATTGTACTTTATATTTCCAGTTTTTAAAGCCATGGAACATTATGAAAAGTCATAAAATTTCCCTATTGTAACTTTCAGGAAAAAAAAAAGAACAAAATTGTTATTGAAAACGATTAGGGAAATATAAACCCAGGAAACTGGATAAGAATTACATTAGGACTTGAATATGAAATATCTGTCCCAAGCTCATGTTTTGAAGGTTTGATTCTAGTTGTTGTTGGTGCTGCTGTAGAAAGTTCTGGATCTTTTAGGAGATGGCACTTAACTGGAGCAAATAGGCATGGGGGACAGCTCTTGGGTACAACTTATTCTTGCCCTCTTCCTCTTTCTGATTCTTGTTTGTGAGGAAGTGACTATCTGCTACTGCCTCATGCTCCACTGCCTTGATGTTCTGCCCAGACAGATGGTGCCAAACAATCATGGGCTGAACCCTCTTAAATATGAGCCCAAACAAATCCTTCATCAGTTAGGCTGTTCTCTCAGGTACTTAGAGCAATGGGAAAAGGTAAAAGCAATTAGTTACAAACTCAAATGTTATAACTTGTTTTTTTCTTTTTTAGAAAATACTTTAGAGGTATCAAAACACTGTACTTTGTACTAGGTTCCTCCCTTTTTGCTGTGACAAAATACCTGATGATAAGCAAATTAAGGAGAAAGGATCTATTTTGATTCATAGCTCAAAGCTACACAGCTCATCATGACAACAGGTATGTGAGGCTGCTGGCCACATTCACTCTTCAGTCAGGAGGCAGACATGAAGCAGACATGTATGAATGCTTGTGTTTACCTCCCTTTCTCTTTTTTATTCAGTTCAGGACTCTAGTCCATGGAATGGTGCTACCCACATTTAAGATGGGTCTACCACCAGACGCAATAAAAATCTCAAAACTCCCTAATGGGCATGCCAAGAAAGTATCACTTAGGGGACTCTAGATCCCATAAAATTGCCAATCAATATTAGCTATCAAATACTTAATAACATGTCTATTAAAGTCATCTAATGCAACCATAGGACAAAAATATTAGTATATCAGTGAAATAATGTCAGAGTATACTTTGTAGATTTGGCAAAATGTTAGATGGTGGAAAGTGCTAGTGAGATAATACGTCAATCTTTCAAGAAACAGAAGTCAATGTGATGTCAAAAGTTAAGAATAATTTATTGTGGGATAATAATGTAGCTCAGCATTTGATGACCATACATGAGGCTTTGGGTTCAGTCTCCAGTACTACAATAAACACATACACACACACACACACACACACACACACACACACGTGTGTGTGTAGAAGAGATAGAGATAGAGAGAGCAAGAGCATGTATGCGAGAGGGAGAGAGAGAGAGAGAGAGAGAGAGAGAGAGAGAGAGAGAGAGAGAGCATGAAGGAAAAATAGGTGGCATATGGAAAGAGCTGAAACGGAATGAAAGCTATCAGAGGCCAATATAGCTCTGATGCCTGTAAAGAAATCTTGGAAGAAAAGTTATGCAAATGGTTAATAAATGCTTCCTTATCTGAAAAATAGTCCTGAACAGCTGTGGCCAGATGGATGGCTTGCTTTCACGCCTAGAAATGAATCACCTTTGCATCCTATTCTATATCCAGTCACCGTCTATGATCAGTTCACTGGAAGTGTGAACTGTGTGAAGATGGCAATGGATTCAAAGTACAAAAGCTAAGTCTGTCCCTCAGTTTTTCTTCTCACTATGGGAGAGCTCAGTGCTCGTCCATTATCTTGCTTCTGGGCAGGCAGGCAGGAAAGCATGCCTCACGACAGTTCATTGTGTCCTGGAAAAGTTCCAAGATCAACAAGCCAACAATAAAGTCAAAGCCTAGTAGAGAAACTGAAATTATCTGCAATAATTCGTTGATAAGGAAAAGAAACCAGGAGATCCAAGACTAAACACGCATGCATATGAAAAGCAGAATGTGTTCTATCATTCTGGAGGTAAGAAAGCAATAGACTGACTGTGCCTTGATTCCTCTACAGACTGAGTAACTCCAATTTCCCTACTCAGAACCTTGTTCCCCTTCTAGCCTTGGGCACAGGCCCACATTTGCTCTTTGCCCCCAGATCACTGGACTACCCTCTTAATCCAGACCCACCCACTGTGTCCTGATCCCCTGCCATCGGATCAGCTCAATTTTTAGTTTAGTTTTTTAGACCCTTCACAGATTGTTCCCACTCCCACCTAGCCATTAGAATCTTGAGACCAGCCTTCTACCCTGGCTGTCTTCACTCCCCAATATTGCCTTGGATTCCCACCACCAGTTTTTCTTCTCTGCTTAGTTTGATAGCCTTTCCACAGGTTGTCCCCAACCTCACCTTGCCTTGGATTCCTGAGGCCAGTGTTCTACCCTTTCTGCCTACAACCCTGTCCTGACTACTATGAGACCAGCCTAATACCTGAAGCACACACCAACTAACCAGTCATCCCTCACTCTTGGAGTCTCCTGTTTTCTCAAAAAGCAATTCAACCACATCAACAGTATAAACAGAATCAAAACTGAAATAAAGAGAATAGAATTAGCTTTTAGACACAGAACCAACAAAAGACATCAGTATGCATGAATGTCAGTTCAAAAACACATAACATGAAATACCAAGAGACTATATCCTCAACAAAATCCAACAGTCCTACAGAAGTGTACTATAATTAGAATCACCCTGAGGAAACTCATGGTGCAGAATTTAAAAGCAATTATAAACATGATCAAAGAACTTAAAGAAAACACAGACAAACAACTCAAAGAACTCAAGGAGAACAGGCATAAATTTGGATGGAAACTCAAGAATATACAAATATGCACTTAATGAAATGTCAAAAAAATGTAGGACTTGAAAGGTGAATTCACAAAAGATATAGAAATATTGAAGAAAACCCAAACCAAAGTGAACATGGAATTAAAAAATGCAGTAATCAATTGGAAACAATTGGGAGAAAGTTTCCCAAGCAGAATGAATAAAACGGAAAACAGAATATCAAGACTGGATGACAAAACACAGGAATGGAATATGCAGGAAATGTGGGACAGCATGAAAAGACAAAAATCTATGCATCATAGACACACAGGAAGGAGAAGAATCTAAGACCAATGGCATTGACCAGATCTTCAACAGGATTATAGCAAAAAAACTTCCCTAAATTAAGGAAAGAATTACCTATACAGATTCAAGAAGCACATAGAACACCAATCAGACAAGACCAGGACAGAAACGCCCCATGGCATATTAGTAAAACATTAAATGTACAGAACAAAGAGAGGGTACTGAAAGCTACCAGAGAAAAAAACAGTCACATATAAAAGAAGACATATCAGAATTACAGCTGACCTTTCAATGCAAATTATGAAAGCCAGAAGAGCCTGAACCAAAGTATTCCCAGTTCTAAATGACCATGGATGTCAACCTGAATACTTTATCCAGCAAAACTATCGTATCACATAGGAAAGGAAAATTTTCCATGACACGAATAGACTGAAAGAATTCATAGCCACCAAACTAGCCCTATAGTAAATAATTAAAGCAATACAAAGGACTGAAGATAAGAATAAGTACACTCAAGAGGTTACAGAAAGAAAACAAAGGAAGGTATAATAACAGACACACAAATTGGGACCAAGAATGCAAACCAATTAAAATAACAGTAACCAATACACATCTTTCAATAATAACTCAGATCATCAATGGTCTCAGTTCCCTAGTCAAAAGGCACAGGCTAGTGGAATGGAAAAAGAAATAAAATCAGTCTTTTTGTTTTCTCCAAGAAAGTCATTTCAACTTCAAGGATAAACACTACTTTAGGGTGAAAAGATGGGATTAAATATTCCAAGAAAATGACATTAATAAGAAGGCAGGTGTTATAATTTTAATATCAGACAAAATAGACTTCAAATTAAAACTAATTAGAAGAGATAAAGAAGGTCACTTCATTCTAATCAAAAGAACAATTGACCAAGAAGGTCTTACAGCCATGACCATATATGTTCAAATTCTGGTGCACCCAATTTCATAAAAACAATATTACAGAACTATAAAACACAGATTAACCCAACACAGTAGTTGTACCCCACTATCAATACCCCACTATCGCCAATAGGCTGGTCAAATGGACAAAGAATAAACAGAGAGACATCTGAATTAAATGACATCATACATCAAATGGACCTAGCAGACACGTACAGACTGCTCCATCCAAGCACCAAAGAATACACTTTCTACTCAGCAGCCCATGCAAGCTTCTCTAAAATTGACCACATGCTGGAACACAAAACAAACCTCAACAAATGCAAAAAATTGAATTAATTCCATAGATTCTATCAGACCATAGTGTTATTAAACTTATAGTCAACAACAAAAGAAGCTCTAGTAATTACATGAATTCATGGAGATTAAACAACACACTCCTAAATGGTGAATGTGTCAAAGAAAAAGTTAAGAAAAAAATGAAAGTATTCCTGCAACTAAATGAAAATGATAATGCAAAACAACAACATCTCCGGATCACTTTAAAAGCAGTTCTACGGGGGCGGTTTCTAGCTCTAAGTGCCTACGTTGAAAAATCAGAAAGAGCATATATAAATGAATTAACAGTACAATTCAAGACTCTGGAAAGAAAAGAACAAACCAACCACAAACTTAGTAGGTGAGAAGAAATAACAAAAATCAGAGAAGAAATTCCTGACATAGAAACAATAAGAGAATACAAAGAATCAATGAATCTAAAAGCTGGCTCTTTGAAAGTTACACAAGATAGACAGATGCTTAGTCCATTTAACCAAAAGAAAGAAAGAAAGAAAGAAAGAAAGAAAGAAAGAAAGAAAGAAAGAAAGAAAGAAAGAAAGAAAAGAAAAATTCAAATTAATAAAATCAGAAAATGAAAGTGGAAACTTCACAATGGACACCAAAAAATTTAAAACATTATAAGGGAATACATCAAAAACCTATAATCAGTTAAATTTGAAAATCTAAAAGAAATGGGGATGAATTTATAAATTCATGGAAACCACTAAAGTTAAACCAAGATGAGATCAAGAGCTTAAACATGCCCATAACAAATAAGGAAACTTATACACTAATACATACCTCCCAACTAATAAAAGCCCAAGATCAGATGGATTCACAGCAGAATTCTACAAGACATTCAAAGAATATCTACAACCAGTACTTAAATTATTCAAAATAAAACAGGGAAAACTCCGAAATCCCTTCTATAAAGCCAGTGTATAATTCTAATATCAATACCAGGTAAAGACACAATAAAAAAAAAACTATAAGCCCATATCCTTAATGAACATAGATACAAAGACTCTCAACTAAATTCTCACAAACCATATACAGACATACATCAAAAAGATTATTCACCACTATCAAGTTGACTTTATTCCAGAGATGCACAGATGGTTCAATATATTAAGTCAATAAATCTAATAAACCATATAAATGGACTTTAAAGATCCAGAAAAGTTCTTTGACAAAACCCAGCATGCATTCATGTTAAAAGTACAAGAGGGAATTGAGCTGAAGGGAGCACATCTCAATGTAATTAAAACTATATACAACAAACCCATGTCCATCATCATTCTAAGTGAGAAAAAAACTGGAAGCATTCCCATTAAAATCACAAAACAGACAAGGCTGTCTACTATCACCACTCCTTTTCAATATAGTGCTTAAAACTCTAGTGAGAGTAGTAAGACAAGAGGACATTAAAGAGTACTAATTAGGAAAGAAGAGGTTAAATTATTACTATTTGCAGACAATATGATATTATACAAAAGAGATCCCAACAATTCTACCAGAAAACTACTAGAAATGATTAATACTTTTAGTAAAGTGGCCACTTACAAAATTGACTTACAAAAATCTGCATGCAGTCTTTCTATATACCCATAACAACCATTCAGAAAAAGTATTCAAAGAAACCCTACCATTTCACAATAACCACAAAAAACCAAACCAAAACAAAACAAAACAAAATAAAAAACACTTAAGGGTAAATCTAACCAAATACATTAAAGATCTCTACAATGAAAATTTCAAGTCTTTAAAGAAAAAAATAGAGGAAGACTCTAGGAGCTAGAAAGACCTACCATGCTCATGGATTGATAGAATTAATATTGTGAAAATAAACATCTTCAAAAAAGAAACATATAGATTCATTGCAATGCCAATCAAAACACCCATGACATTTTTCACAGAGCTATGGAAAAACATCCTAAAATTCATATGGAATCATAAAAGATCCAGAATATCTAAAGTAATCTTTCCCCTGAACACTAGCTCTCATAGTTCTAGAGGATACTATGCCAGTTGCTAAGGGAGAAAATCAATCAATGGTCCAATCTAGTCCTCAAACTGAGTAAATATAATGACTGACACACCACACTACCTCTATTGATACAGTAGTGGCTCTGTTATCTGGGGATAATTAACAGCTATCTAATTGGAGTTAAAGCCATTTCAATTGGAGTGAACTCATAGGTCGCACTGTAATTGTAACCAAATATGCATGGCTGAAGAGGTAGATCCTAGAGAAAACCCTGTCTTTGTTATATCTCTAGGCAAATGGAATTTCTTAATATATGCTAAATATGAATCCTTATATTTATAAATATACAGTATAACACTCATCAAAGAACATTTTTTTTTCTTTTGCATCAGATGAAAGCTACAGCAGAGTTCCACAACTGGTCACATACAGAGACTATACACCTGAGAGGTCCCCAGCCCCAGGTGACATATCTACAGTGAAACCTCTACACCTAAAGCTCATGGCATAATGTAACAAGGGGTGGAGAAAATACAGGTGCCCCTCTCAACTCTCACCAGCCCAGTGAAACTTCCTTATACAATAGAGTGTGATGCTCACAGAAGGTCACAACTGGCTAAGTTTTAGAGAATAATAGACCACAGAGTGTATTTCCTGGAAGCTTGCTTATGTGAAATTGTGGCAATGGCGGCATTGAGCACAAGACCCATGCCAACTAAATCAGATAAGGGACTAGTGTGGTGTGAGAGAAACTGGGCAACGGCCAGCCCTAGTCTGAGAACTGTTGGAGACTGATGGCTGCTGGGAGAGGGAGAGCAGACCTTCCGATCTCTAGGTAGGTTGAACAGACTCCAGTGGATGAACTTGTACCGAAGGACATTTGGGTAAAATGCTTGACTGGATGGAACATAACTTGTATGGCAGAATACATGAGGTGAGACAAGGTGTGTGGGGGCATGTATGGGGGCATGGATGGGGGAATGTCTTAATTTGATTAAGAACTGTTGCATGCATGAACTTTACAAAAGCTCAATAAAATATTTTTTATAATAGAATGCAATAGATCTTTATCAAAGTTAAAATTCACTCTCATATAGAAGAAACTGTTTCACATATAAAAGTTGGAACCAAGGGGCTGGAGAGATGTCTCAGTGGTTAAGAGCACTGCCTGCTCTTGGAGAGGACCGAGGTTCAATTCTCATCACACACATGATGGCCATGACTCCAGTTCCAGGGAATCTGACGCCCTATTCTGACCTCAACAGCATTGTATGACACACACGTAAGCAATACACACATACACAAAAAATAGAATAATAAAATATATTTTTTAAAAGATGGAAATAGTCAAGTGACTATTACTAGCATAGTTAGTACAATTTTTAATGAATCCATTATAAATGAAATCCAGATCTAAATAACCAACAGAGGAATAAACCTATTGAAAACATTATTTCTCTGGACTTCTAGTGGAAACATGTTTTCTTTTCATTCATTTCTATGACATGCAAAGTGATGAGGTGAGAGTAGAGCAGGAAAGGGGAGATGAGACTTGAATTTCAGTTTTTGTGATAATATGCTATTTCCTAGTCATTCCAGTAATAGAATGGATCCACTGTCAAGTCTAAGATGATTCTTCATAGTCCATGAAAGCAAAGGAGCGATAGGTACTTTTTTTATTCTGAATGTGCTATTCAAGTACTTTTCCCTTGTTAAGCTGAAGTCACTGTCTTGACATAAATACCAGGATCCAGATTCACAGGTTTAATTATCAAAAATACACCAAAACATCTGTGTTCTGCCATTGTTCTTTATCCCAACTTAACACGGTATTTTGTTCAGTGAAATCGCATTTTTCCTATTTCACTTCTGTACAGTATCCCATAGTGATTACTGTAGACATCATTTCACACAGGGTGGTCTACAGTCATTTGACACATCATAATACATGGGGACTTCTAGATAAGGACTCAAAGACGAGGTGAATAGAAAATAAACTTATGTCTAAAAGTGGCTAGAAAACAAACCTTACTTCACAAGGTGTTTTGAGAAGTTGCTAGACCCTAATTCATCTTTACTGAATAACAATACAGGTTCAAAAGAGGGAAATACTGAACAAAAGAATGATATTTCAAAGAATCGTCACAAATGAAAAAGGGGCTTGCTTATTCAGATCAATTTAATTTAAATGAAACTTCCCCCAAATTTACTAAGCAACACTTTTGGAGTGCTTCCAATTTAGGGACAAACACTTCCTGAATGTCCAGTAAATGTTATGAATGAGTCTATATCTCAGCCACTTTATTATATTTTAAGATTTAAAAGCAATGACGGTCTCATAAAACACACTAGCTCTGGCACTCATTCGGAAAAAATCAGAGAGCCTTTTATGTCTAAGGAATGAAATTCTTTGAAGGTGAAATGCTTTTGCTCATATGTTTCTTTTTACCCGGGTCTTTTTATATCTCAGATAGTCCACATTTTTAAAAAACTGTCAATGCCTGGAGTGTTTTGAATCAATTTCTATTTGAAAATCAGGAAAACAAATTTAGTTCATGATGGTTTATTTCTATAATTAAAAATATCTCTTCAAAATAACACTTCGCTGTAACATAAAAACATGTTACATACATATATGAAAATTTAATAATGACATACTATAATGTTTAATTAAAATGCACTAGCAAAATATTAAAGCGATATTACTTTGAGAAAAAAAACTATGACAGGTTAAGAAAAGTTATCATGTAAAAAGTTAAATATTACTGATTGAAAGTTAGTCTGAAATGATTTACAAATGTGGAATTAGGAGGTTGTATGTGTTTATATTTCATGTATTTGTATACTGTCATAAACTTTACCAAAACAGTTTGGAAAACATCAAATCCATCCTGGAAAAACTTCGACTACTGATAACATTACATTGACATCATGGAATGACATGGCCATAGCCTAGCGTGCACAGACATTGGGAACCGGAATTGCTGGTGGTATAGGAATGCTAGGATTTGAATCTGCCTGTCTACAATAATTGAATACAATTAAATATATAAATATACATGTGTTTATTAGGATTTTAAAAATTTAATAACCACATGCTTAGAAGCATTTCATTACAGCTTTAACATATTCAGTAACAATTTCCAGAGCAAGGATACATCTCTTTTAAAGGTGCCTATAAAGACATAAAATTGAATGAGTTTTTAACCTTTAAGGAAGATCTATATTTCATTTTAAAATATGCTGTTTCCTACATTTTTAATGCTACTAACACTTAGACGTTTGCACATGTGTCTTTAATCTCTAGGTATCTCATTATTACTAGTCACAGTTGGTTACACTCAGATCCTTGACACCTGAGTATGGATATAAAGTCATCAGGTAGATTTCAATGGTAATGTTTTTCACCTCTACCAATTAACAGGAAGCAAATTTTTATGCTTCTTCCTCAAATATAACTCATTTTTAAAAATTTGTTGATTTTAAAATGAACATCCCAAACAATCATATTCATCTATATACCCACTTCCCAAGTGGCACACTCCCATAGCCTCCCCCCTCCCACATTGGAGCCCACATATTCTGTCATCCCTGTTACTGTCCACTGTGTTGTCGACACCCCCAGCCATTCCCCAGTATTTTTCCATCTGCTGAATCTAGTCAGCCTATCTAGAGATACTTGTTTTAGGAAGATCATTTGTTCCTCATCTAGCAGCAATCAGTTGTCAATATTCCTTTAGATAATATTGGAGTCTGCTGTTCATTTTCCCAGTGCTACCCTGTGTTACTGTCTGGGAGCCTTTTGGGCCACCCTAGCCAATAACTCAAAGGAAGGTATCTCCTGTCTGCCATAGTTTCTTGTTATGTAGCCTTTAGCTATACATATGGACTCTTAAAAAACTTATATTGACCCCATTAATTTTTGGTTATACTTTCCTTTTAGGTGTTTAAGATCCTAAAATTGGCCCAGAAAAACCAATTTATTTTTACTCTTAAGGCCGTTTGAGGATATGTTTCTCAGGGGTCACATGGGCTTGGGAGGAGCCCCTGGCTCCTTTCTTTTACTGGTTCCGCCTATGTGAAGATAAGTCAAAAGCTCTGCTCCACCATGCTTGGCTTTGCTTGGAAGCATGGAGGAAATGATTCCTCTGTGTTGACCCTCCTCTTTGTAGACTGGACACTGGTTCAACTCCATCTGGTG
>NW_008342018.1:932440-934660 GCF_000622305.1 Nannospalax galili
TTTTTTTAAAACTATCTAGACATTATTTATCTCTCGCCTTGTCTAACCCTTCCACCATGGTTTCCCCATTTAAAGTGCCCCCGTTTTCCCATTTCTCCCTTAATAATGCCCTTCTCCTATGGTCACACTTCTCTTGAGCTCCTTCTTTCCCTTTATTCCCAAGGTTCCTTGTTTAACCCTCCCTTCCCTTTCCCCTTCCCCTTAAAATAACCCCATTTTTATCCATATCTCCCTTATTAACGCCCGTTTCCTACTATTCTTCTCTTTCACATTCTTTCTTTTCCTTTACCTCCTTGGTTCCTTTTCATTATCCTGGTTCCTGTAGTTATGTCTGGATACATGATCACTTATCAGGATTTGGTGCTAAGCTCCACATATGAGGGAAAGGATACATTGTGTTTTGTTTTTCTGTTGTTTTTTGTTTTTTCTCAGTCTGTGTTATTTCACTTAGTAACAGTTTCTATTTCCATTCATTTACTTGCAAATTTCATGATTTCATCTTTCTTTACTGCTAAGTAAAATTCTATCATATAAATGAACAACATTTTCACTTTTCACTCGTCAGTTGAGGGACACAGGTTACTTCCATTTCTTAACTATTGTGAAAAGAGCAGCAACAAACATGGATGTACATGTGTCTCTGCAATAAGACGAGTTCTTTGGGTATATGCCAAGGAGTGGTATAACTGGGTCAAATGGTAGGGTCATTCGTAGTTTTTTAAGAGTTTTCCATTCTGCTTTCCATTGGGGTTGAACAAGGTTGCAGCCATACCAGCAGTGGGTGAGTGTTCCCCTTTCCCCACATCCTCTCCAACATTTGGTATCATTTGTTCTCTGATCTTAGCCAGTCTGACTGGGGTAAGATGAAATCTTGAAGTGGTTTTAATTTGCAATTCCTAATTACTATTGATGTTGAACACATTTAAAAACACTTCTTGGCCATCTTTATTTCTTCTTTTGAGAACTCTCTCTTCAGTTCCTTAGCCCATCTTTGAACTGGGTTACTTCCTTTCTTGATTTTTTGTTTTCTGAGTTCTCTATATACTCTGGATGTTAAACCTCTGTCAGATGTTTCACTGGTGAAGATTTTCTCCCATTCTGTGGGTTTTCACTTCAGTTCCTTGGTTGCTTCTTTTGATATGCAGAAGCTTTTTAGTTTAATGAGGTCCCATTTTTTGATTCTTGATCTTGTTTCCTGGGCAGTTGATGTCCAATTTAGAAAATCTTTTCCTACACCTATATCTTGTATGTTATTGTCAATGTTTTCTTCTAACAGTTTCAGAGTTTCAGGCTTTACATTGAAGACTTTGATCCACTTGGAGTTGACTTTTATGCAAGGTGAAAGATGTGGGTTTAGTTTCATTCTTCTATAGGTGGAGTTCCAGTTTTGCCGGCACCATTTGCTGAACATGCTGTCTTTCCTCCAGTGAATATTCTTGGCCCCTTAGTCAAATATCAGGTGGCTGAAATTGCATTTACTCATATTTGGGTCTTCAAATTTGTTTCATTGATCTGTGGGTCTATTTTTGTGCCAGTACCATTTTGTTTTTATAACTAAAGCTCTGTAATATAGTTTAATATCTGGTATAGTAATCCCCCCAGCATTATTCTTAATGCTCAGAGTTGCTTTGGCTACCTGAGGTCTTTTGTGCTTCCATATAAATCTTAGCATAGTTTTTACCAATTCTTTGAAAAATGTCCTGGGGATTTTGATTGGCATTACATTGAATCTATATATGACTTTTGGTAGGATGATCATTTTCATCATATTAATCCTTCCAATCCACGAGCATGGGGGGGGGTCCTTCCATCTTCTGTTGTCTTC
This sequence comes from Nannospalax galili, assembly GCF_000622305.1. Classification (NCBI taxonomy): domain Eukaryota; kingdom Metazoa; phylum Chordata; class Mammalia; order Rodentia; family Spalacidae; genus Nannospalax; species Nannospalax galili. Next base: position 934,266 of record NW_008342018.1, read on the forward strand.
CTCAATCTCTCTTTTTTTTTAATTTTATTTTTTAAATTATTTTTGAAAGATGCCTTTGTAATTTTGGAAGTTTCTTGGACTACCCTCAACAACTCAAAGAAAGGTTGTTCCTATTTGGTGCTATTTCCTGTTATGTAGCCTTCAGCTATACAATATTGTACTCAGTATAAACCCTATAAGACGTAAAATTAAATGAGGTTTTAAACTTTAAAAAAAGATCTCCATTTCACTATTAAAATACACAGTTTCATAAGAAAAATTCAGTTTTAATACAATTGACACTAAGATGCACAAGCATTTCTAACCTCTATATATCTGATTATTACTAGTCACAGTTGGTTACTTTCTGAGCTCCTTGGCATCTGAGCATGAATATAAAGTCATCAGGTAGATTT
>NW_008342018.1:934860-936198 GCF_000622305.1 Nannospalax galili
TAGCCTCCCTCCCCCACTAGAGCCCTTATACTCTGATATCCCTGCTACTGTCTGCTGTGTTGTTGGCAACCCCAGACATTCCCCATTTCTTGCCCTTCTGGTGAATCTAGTCAGCCTATCTCGAGGTCTTTGTTTTAGGAGGATCAGCTGTTCCTCATCTAGCGGTAATCAATTGTCAATATTCCTTTGGATAAGATTGGGGTCTGCTGTTCATTTTCCCATTTCTATTCTGGGTTACTATCCAGGAATCTCTTTGGCCACCCTGGCCAACAACTCAAAGGAAGGTATCATCTGTCTGGCATTGTTGCTTGTTATATAGCCTTTAGCTATACATATGGACTCTTATGAAATTATGTTGGCCATTTAATCTTTGGCTATACTTTCCTTTTGGGTGTTTAAGGCCATACAGTTGGCCCAGATAAACCAATTTATTTTTACTTTTAAGGCCGTTTGAGGATCTGTTCCTCAGGGGTCACATTGGCTTGGGAGGAGCCCCTGGCTCCTTTCTTTTACCAGTTCTGCCAATGTGAAGGCAAGTCATAGGTCCTGATCGACCATGGGTGGCTTCACTTGGAAGCATGGGTGAAATGATTCCTCTGTGTTGACCCTCCACTTTATAGACTGGACACTGGTTCAAGTATATCTGGTGGGGTCTCCTCAGCCTCCTTGTTCAAGAGGACAGGTGACCCACCACTGTTAGAGAACATTTTGAGAGATGCTCACAGTCACCTGGAACTAGTCTACCTAGGAGGGCAAGGAGCAAAACGTGTCCTTTATGTCCCTCTGACCAAATTATTATAGACCTCAAAGTATGTCTGTTAAACACCAAAGGTTAGTTCCACCAGTCTGGTATTTTTAATTACTGTGTGTCATGTAGGTAAATCTTGGGCAAAGACCAGTTGTTCTCAGATAAACCTTACCTAGACATATATTTCTTGATCTGCTATGTATAATTTATCAGTAGGTTGCAGGAGTAATATGGTAATCTCTGGTTTTCAAAAGTAGCCAGGCATTTTTTATCTCTCAAATTGTCTCACCACTCCATCACTGTTTTCCCACTTAAGGGGCCCCCATTTCCCTCCTTTCTCCCTTGCTAATACCCTTCTCCTATGGTCCTACTCCTCTTTAGCTCCTTCATTCCCTTTATCCCCCAGGTTCTTTGTAGACCCTTCCCTCCCTCCTCCCTTGTTAAGGCCTCTTTCCTACTGTTCTTCTCTTTCAGGTTATTTCTTTTCCTTTACCTCCCTGTTTCCTTTCCATTATCCTGGTTCCTGTAGTTATGTCTGGTCGCATACTTTATTTATCAGAGTCTGGTTCTAGGATCCACATATGAGGAAG
>NW_008342018.1:936235-939370 GCF_000622305.1 Nannospalax galili
TCCATCCATTTACCTGCAAGATTTCATCTTTCTTTACTGCTGAGAAAACTCCATTGTATGAATGAACCACATTTTCACTATCCACTCATCAATTGAGGGACACTTAGGTTGCTTCCATCTTTTAGCTATTGTGAAAAGAGCAGCAACAAACATGGATGTACAAGTGTCTCTGCAATAGGATGAGTTCTTTGGGTATATGCCAAGGAGTGGTATAACTGGGTCAAATGGTAGGTTCATTTGTAATTTATTAAGAGTTTTCCATACTCCTTTCCATAGTGGTTGACAAGTTTGCAGCCCCACCTGCAGTGGATGAGTGTTTCCCTTTCCCCACATCCTCTCCAACATTTGGTATCATTTGTTTTCTTGATCTTAGCCAGTGTGAATGGAGTGAGGTAGAATCTTAAAGTGGTTTTAATTTGCATTTACCTAATTATTAGTTATGTTGGGCATCTTTTAAGATGATTCATAGCCATGTTTACTTCTTCTTTTGAGAACTCTCTGTTCAGCTCCTTAGTCCACCTTTTAATTGGGTTGCTTCTTGTCTTGGTTCTCTGTTTTTTGAGTTCATTATATATTCTGGATGTTAAACCTCTGTCAGATGTGTCGCTGGTGAAGATTTTCTCCCATTCTGTGGGTTGTCTGTTTGCTCCCTTGGTTGTCTCCTTTGATGTACAGAAGCTTTTTAGTTTAATGAGGTCCCATTAGTCAATTCTTGCCCTTGTTTCCTGAGCAATTGATCGATTTAGAAAATCCTTTCCTATGCCTATATCTTGTAGGTTTTGCCCAATGTTTTCTTGTAATAGTTTCAGAGTTTCAGGCTTTAAATTGAGGTCTTTGAGCCATTTGGAATTGACTTTTGTTCTGGGTGAAAGATAGGAGCTTAGTTTCATTCTTCTACAAGTGGAGATACAGTTTTGCCATCACCATTTGCTGAACATGCTGTCTTTCCTCCAGTTAAAGTTCTTGGCCCCTTTGTCAAATATCAGGTGGCTGAAATTGTATTTATTCATATTTGGGTCTTCAATTTTGTTCCATTTGTCTATGGGTCTATTTTTCTGCCAGTACCATGTTACTTTTATGACTTTAGCTCTGTAATACAGCTGGAAATCTGGTATAGTATTCCCCCCGGCATTGCTCTTAGTGCTCATGGTTGTCTTGGCTATCCGAGGTCTTTTGTGCTTCCGTATGGATCTTAGGACAGTTTTTTCCATTTCTGTGAAAAATGTCATGGGAATTTTGACTGGCATTGTGTTGAATCTATATATGACTTTTGGTAGGATGGTCATTTTCAAAAAATTAATTCTTCCAATCCATGATCATGGGAGGTCCTTCCATCTTCTGATGTTTTCCTCAATTTCTTTGAAAGAAGATTTAAAATTTTCCTTGTAGAGCTCTTTAATGTCTTTGGTCAGGTTTACTCTGAGATATTTTTTTTTTCCAGCTATTGTGAATGGGAGTTTTTCCATTTGCTCTTTCTCTGATTGCTTGTTAGTGGTATATAGAAAAGCTACAGACATTTGTAGATTAATTTTGTAACCTCCACTTTACTGAACATGTAAATAATTTCTAGGAGCTTTTGGGTGGAATTTTTGGCATCTCTTAGATAAAAATATGTAGTCTGCAAAAAAGGATAATTTGATCTTCTTTCCAATTATTACTCCTTTAATTTCTTTCTCTTGTCTTATTGCTCTTGCAAGAGTTTCAAGCACTATGTTAAAGAGGAGTGGAAATAGTGGACAGCCTTGTCTGGTTCCTGATTTCAATGGGAATGCTTCCAGTTTTTCTCCATTTAGAATGATGTTGGCTGTGGGTTTGTTATATATGGCTTTAATTATGTTGAGGTATGTTCCCTCCAGTCCAATTCTCTCTAGGACTTTGAACATAAATGCATGTTGAATTTCGTCAAAGGCCTTCTCTGCATCTATTGAGATGACCATGTATTTTTTGTCTTTGAGCCCTTTTATATGATTTATGACGTTTATTGATGTAGACATATTGAACCATCCCTGCATCTCTGGGATAAAGCCGACTTGATCATGGTGGCTGATCTTTTTGACGTGTGTCTGTATGAGCTCTGCAAGTATCTTGTTGAGAGTTTTTGCATCTATGTTCATTAAGGATAAGGGTCTATAGTTTTCTTTTTTGGTGATCTATGTTCATTAAGGATCTGGGTCTATCATTTTCTTTTTCAGTTGTATCATTTCCTGGCTTTGGTATTAGAGTGATGCTGGCTTCTTAAAATTAATTTGGAAGTTTTCCCTCCATTTCTATCTTTTTGAATGGATTAAATCATATTGGATGTAGATCTTCTTTAAATGTCTGCTAGAATTCTGCTGTGTATCCTTCTGGTCCTGGGCTTTGTTTAGTCAAGAGTTTTTGTATTACTGTTTCAATTTCCTTATGTATTATGGCTGATCTCTTCTTGGTTTGTTTTTGGTGGTTTCCATGCTTTTAGACACCATCCATTTCTGTTAGGTTTTCAAATTTAGTAGAGCATAGTTTTTTTAAGTTTCCCTTATAATGTTCTGGATCTTTTTGATGTCAGTTGTGATGTTTCCCCTTTCATCTCTGAATTTGTTGATTTATAGGTGCTCTTTCTTTCTTTTGGTTAAATGTGCTAGTGGTCTGTCAATCTTGTTTATCTTTCAAAGAACCAGCTATTGGATTCATTGATTTTTATATTATTTTCTTTGTTTCTATTCCATGAATTTCTGTTCTGATTTTTCTTATTTCTTCTTGTCTGGTGGGTTTGGGTTTAATTTATTGTTGCTTTTCAAGTGTCTTTAGTTGCAATGTTATTTATTTGTGTTCTTTCTGATTTTTTTAGTGTAGGCACTTAGAGCTATAAACTTCCTTCTAAGGATTGCTTTCAACGTGTCTCAGTGTTTTGTTCGAGGTTTTGTGTTGTATTGTCTTTTTCATTTAGTTCCAGGAATACTTTTATTTCTTCCTTAATTTCTCTTTTGACCCATTCACAATTCAGGAGGTTGTTGTTTAATCTCCAAGTGTTCTTATAGATATGAGAGTTTCTTCTGGTGTTGATTTTAGGCTTTATTGCATTGTGGTCTGATATAATCCATGGAATTATTTCAATTTTTTGTATTTGTTAAGATTTGTTTTGGGCCCCAGTATAAG
>NW_008342018.1:939541-947172 GCF_000622305.1 Nannospalax galili
AAATGGGGTATTGAAGTCCCCTACTGTAAATGAGTTGGAATTAATCTGGGTCTTAAAGTCCTGTAGTACTGTTTTTATGAAGTTTGGTATACCAGATTTTGGTGAATATGTGTTCATCTTCTTTTTCAATTGTTCCTTTTATCAGAATGAAGTGGCCCTCTTTATCTCTTCTGATTAGTTTTAGTTTAAAGTCTATTTTATCAGATATTAGAATTGCATTGCCTACTTTTTTCTTAGTACCATTCACTTGGTATATTTTTTTCCATTCTTTCACCTTAAGGTAGTGCCTGTCCTTGAAAGTGAGATGAGTTTCTTGCAGACCACAAAAATTCTTAATCCATCCAACTAGTCTGTGTCTTTTGACTGGGGAGTTCAGTCCATTTGATATTTAAAGTTATTAATGAAAGATGTGTGTTGATTTCTGCCATTTTTATTTCTGTTCAAGTTCTTGATATAGCTGTGCATTTCCACAGTTATAACTTCACTGAATTTCTTTCTGCAACCCCTTGTGTATAATAGTTCCTTTCTTCAGCTCTTTGTGTTGCTACAAGAACTCTCTGAAGGGCTGGTTTTGTGGACATTAATTCTTTCAAGCTATTTATGTCATGGAAGATTTTTCTTTCCCCTTCGACTATAATAGACATTTTGTCTGGGTAAAGTAATCTGGGTTGGCATCTGTGGTCATTTAGAACTGGGAATACTTTGGCCTATGTGCTTCTGGCTTTCATAGTTTGCACTGAAAAGTCAGCTGTAATCCTGATGGTTTTTCCTTTACATGTGACTTGTTTTTCTTTTGCAGCTTTCAGTATTGTCTCTTTAATCTGAATGATTAGTGCTTTTACCATGTTGTTCCATGGAGAGGTTCTTTTCTGGTCCTGTCTTTTGGTGTTTTATATGCTTCTTGTAATTGTATAGGCATGTCTTTCTTTAATATTTGGAAATTTTCTACCACAGTCCTGTTGAATATCTGGTCCATACCATTATCCTGAGATTCTTCTCCTTCCTGTATGCCTATGATTGGTAAGTTTGGTCTTTTTATGGTTTCTCCCAATTCTTTCATATTCCATTCTTCTGTTTTCTTAAATTTTTTCATAATCTTTGCTTGAGTGGTCTAGTTTGTCCACTTTATCCTCCAGTGTTGACATTCTGTTTTCCATTTCATTCATTCTAGCGGTAAGGCTTTCCCCTGTTGTTTCAAGTTAATGGTACTGTGTTTCACTTTCTTCTTCATTTCAGCCTGAGTATTCTTCAATATTTCTAACTCTTTTCTGAATTCATTCATAAATTTATCCTTATCTTCCTTCTTTGATTTCTTTTTATTTTTGTTCTTTAAATTCATTGAATTCTTTTATCATGTTTATAATTGTTCTTTTGAGTTCCATGTCCCGTGTTATCTCTAAGGGGTTCTCATTGTACTCCTCTACAGGACTTTGGTACTTGGTGGGGATTTATTATTCTGGTTTTTCATGTTATTTTTCTCTGTGACTTTGACTTGTGAATTTCTTTCATAGTTTCTGATTCTTGTGTGAGACACAAGTCTTCCTTTGTTGAGTTTAGATCTGGTTCTTTTTGTAAACTTTATGTGCCTTTGTGGTTTACTTGTTGGGCATGAAAAGCTGGTTGATCTAGGGTTCAGGTTCTCTCTTTTCATTTTGTATTGGAGTCACCTAATTGCTTTTGTCTTCAAGAGTTCCTACAGAGGCCCAAGTCAGATGAGGCTCAGATGCTCTCAGGCTTTCTCCTAAGGTCTGTCTCCCTCCAGGAAAGATGCTGCCCTCTGGAATTTGGGGCTGGGACTGGCCTGGGAGCAGGGCCCAGGAAAGATGCTGGTCACAGGAAGCTGGTGGGTGTGCCACTCAGGGATGCAAAGGGAAGTGGTGGCAGGAAGATGCCCTGAGTGCTTCTGGGACTACTGGGAAAACTGGGTTGGTCTAGATGCAAAGGATCAGGAAGCAGTGGGGATTCTGGGCCTAAAGGCCAGCCCCAGTGTCTGTGGTTCCAAGACAAGAAATGAGCCAGTACCTAGGCTAGGAGGGGAGCTGGGAGGGTGAATGGGGCTGGGGAAGTCAAGATGTCATGGGCGCTGCTGGACTTACCCAGGAAAGGTGCTGGCACTAGGATGCCTGGAGACTGTGCAGTTCAGGGAAGTAAAGTGAGGTGAGGGCAGGATCAGGCCCAGAGCTCACCTGGGGACCACAGGGAGGTACTGGTTTGGTCTGGATGCAAAGGATCAGCAAGTATTGGTGGCTCTGGGCCCAGAGATTAACCCCAGTGTCTAGGGTGCCAAGACAAGAAATGGGACAGTACACAGGCTAAGAGGAGAGGCAGAATGGGAGCTCAGAGGTGAATGAGGCTGGGGGATTCAAGGTGTGGTGGCCCACTGGACTTATCCAGGAAAGGTTCTGGCACCAGGACAAGGGAGGCTGTGCAGCCCAGGGATAAAAAGGGAGGTGAGGGTGGGACCAGGCCCAGAGGGCTCCTGGGGACCAGGAACGGTGCTGGCACTAGTATGTACAGGGGCTGTGCAGCCCAGGGAAGTAAAGGGAGGTCAGGATGTTTTTTGTTTTTTTTTTTGTCTTTTTGGACAGGGTCTCCCTGTAGGCACAGCTGTCCTGGAACTCACTATGTAGACCAGGCTGGCCTTGAACTCACAGAGATCCACCTGCCTCTGCCTCCCGAGTGCTGGGATTAAAGGCATGTGTCACCATGCCCGGCCCCAGGATTTGTTTTTTTGTATGTATGTGTTTCTTTGTGTGTTAGTATATGTATATGTGTCCTATTGCCAATGGAGACCAGAGGAGTGTTTTGAATCCTTAAGAGCTAGACTTACCGAACACTGTGAGTTGATCAGTATGTTTACTAAGAACCCAAGTCATGTCTTCTGGAAGAGTATCAAGTGCTCTGTATCCTCAGTATGTTTTTTGTTTGTTTGTTTGTTTTTTTGATATAAAGTCTTACTGTTTAACCTAGGCTGTCTCAGACTTATAGAACCCCTCCTCAGCTTCCCTAGTGGCCACTTGGATTACAGGCATGGATGACTTGTGGGATAATTTTTCTTAGTCTTTGACATTAAAGATAGAGAGTGACGTGCTGTACATTAAGCTCTATTATGATGAGTCATTTATATTAAAATGTTATAAATGAATAAAGCACTTGAAAAAATGGTATACTCAGAAAAATAAATACTGATACTCAGATGTAGATTTTATCACATCATTTGTCTATTGCACAGCATTTGAAATAGGACTATGTGTTATTGTCAATGAAAGTGTATCAATGTCAGCCTCTTTCATTTTTCACTTTTGCTGCATCAGAGTTAGATACCAGAATGAAAATCTTGAGGAATTAGTAATTATTTGCCAAATCTCATGTCTTCTCCAGATATTTAAAAATAAAAATTTTCACATTTTGCCTTTCAGCTCATACAGATTATATTTGTGAGGCATATTTTTGCCAATACGCAGGTAACTGACGATAATTCTCAAGATCAATATGAATAATAAATTCAAAGTTAAGGTAAATAAAAATAGAAATTTTGTGTAGAAAATTTATTTTGTATTTTATCAAATGGTTTGTTTGAAAGCTATTTGGTGACTTCTCACTAGATTTTTAAACAGCACATATGTGCATAATTTATGTGGTAGTGAGGCTAAAGACATTTTTAATGTTAGTAATACAGATTATAGGGACTGGAATGTACATCAGTGGAGAGAGTACTTGCTTAGTCTGCACAAAGCCCTGGGTTCAATTCTCAGCACCACATAAACTAGGCAGGCCTGTTATCCTAGAATTCAGGAGGTGAATACAGGAAGATCGAATGTTTAAGGTAATTCTCAGCTACACAGTGAGTTTGAGGCTAACCTAGGCTACATGAGATTCTGTCTCACAAAACAATGTATGTGAGAGAATAATACATTTCAGAAGAATGCATTTCCAAAGTAATATATTTTATTCATAATGATATTTCTCATCTCTTAAGTATAGAACTTAAATTCCAACTCTAAATGATTCAGAAATTATATTGTTATCAATATAAACCCATTGCTTGATTCATTAACATGTAAAAGTACATTTATTATTTTTCTGAAGTCACAATTAATTTTGAACATTATTATTTAATACCAATTAGTTATTACTGACATACTGTCAATTTTATAAAATAAGAAATAAAAAAGGACAAACTTGGAGAATTCTATTACCTGCCTTCAATATGTACAGTAAGCCTACCATAATTTTGACAGTATAGTTTTGAAAAAATAACAAATATAGAAAGAATTACTGGTTGATCAGAAGAAAATGTGCAGAAATAGAGCACATAAATGGAATTAAGTTATCTTTGCCAGAAAGAGCAAAGGAAATCGATTATAGACAATAGTTTTTCAATACATTATGCTGGTTTGGGTTAATAATGTATGTTTAATAATTAGGTGTAAAAATAAAATTATTCTAGATACAAAATTGATATTTCTCACAGAACTAAGTCAAATGAAATCAGAGACTAAAATGTGAAACATAAAGCTACCAAGTTCCTAGGTCACATAAAGGAAAATTTCAAAGACTTTGAGTTTAGTAGTGATATTATTTAATTATTAACAAATATTTTTAGAACACCAGAGAAATAATCTAAGAAAGGAAAAAGTTTAGTTGGACTCCTATAACATTAAATGCTTTTCCTCTGCAGGCAACTCTTCTGCTTGACATCCCCAGCCAGTCATCTCTGTTATGAATAAAGAAATGTCCTTATTCTTTTTGTTTATTACCTCACAAATTATTTACAGATGCAGTGTCTAAAATCTAGTGAGAAGTCACCAGATAGCTTTAAGATAAATGTCGTGTGTCACAAATCGGAGACAATGTTTGTGTAAAATATATCAGACTGCTATTCAATTAATATAAATAACTAAATTTCAGTAATAAAGCAAATAATATTATTTAAAAATACAGGCAAGAGGATGGAGAGTTGGCTTAATGTTTAATACTGACTGTTCTTGCAGAAGATCCATGTTTGGTTCCCTGCACCCACATAGCTGTTAACAACTGTTCATAACTGCAGTTTCAGGGAATCCAACAACCTCTTCTGACTTCCGCGGGCATTACATGACATAGGTGCACTTACATATATACAGGCAGTACATTCATACACACAAATAAAAATAGTAAATAAAATAATTTTTAAAAAAATACAGGCAAGGCTTTAAGCTGTCACTAAAATACATGGGTGGATGGAAAATAATCACATGAAAAGATGTTCCAGAACATATAACATGGGAGAAGTGAAATTAAAACAGCAATGAGATATTATTACACACATGTTAGAATGACTTGCATCTGGAAACTACCATCAAACATTGTTAAGGGTGTGCATCAATAAGAACTCCCATTGTGGCTGGCAGGAATACAAAATGGTAGACAGAATTTGTGAGACATTTGGTTTTCTTACAAATGAAATATAACATCATTGTAAAACCCAGTAATTCGGCTCCTTGGTATTTACCCAAAGGAGCTGAAAGCATATTCAAACTCAAGCCTGCATATGGACATTTATAGTAATGCCCTTTATAATTGCCAATACTTGGAAGCAACTGTGTACAAATAAATTTTGATATATCTAGACAGTGGAATATTTTCCAAAGTTAAGTAGAAATGAGCTATCAATCCATGAAAAGATAAGGAGGGATTTAAAATGCATATTTGTAAGTGAAAGAGGTCAATCTGAATAGTCTACATATGAGCATTTCCAATTATATGACATACTGGAACAGGAAAACTATAGGGAGACACTAAAATAATGAGTGATTGTCAGAGATCGATGGGAGAAAAAAATGGTAGGCAAGCACAAGTTTGTCACAACACTGAAGCCCTTCAGTGCTGTAATGGTGGACCATGTCTTCCGATATTTACCAGACCCTACAGAGTGTTCAATACCAAAGAGTAAATACTAGTATCAGTTATTACATCTGGATGACAATGTGTGTTAACGTAAGTGTATCAACTTTCACAAATGTACCACTTTGGTGTGGCCTGCTGATGGTAGTGGAGGGTTAGGTTTATTTTGAAACAAGGAACTATCTGTTCCTTCTCTCTCTTTTGCTGAGAACTTAACACTGTTCTATTTGAAGAAGATTAAAGAAGTTCTGATGAATTTGTCATGAATTTCTTACCATAGTGACTTTTAAAGGATCTGCTATCTATATAACTAAGAACATATTTTAATTATAAGTGTAATTTTCATTGAACTGTCACATTACTCTCCTTAGGTGATTTTATATTTTACCTGCTGTTTGTTGAGCTGTAGACTTATATTACTGACATTCAGCTCTACATCTCTATGACAAATGTCAGATGTGTCTTTTCTACCAGCATGCATCCAATTGCAACATATAATCTTTATGCAGGTATCTCAAGGAACTTTTAATATCTTCCTGTGCAAGATGGGCTTAATCCAGTCTTAACCCATTACTTAAGGTGTACTGAATTTTCACAGCTAACTCAAAGTTTGTGTACTTTCTTCTGTGTTACAGGAAGCAACATCTACAGATGCTCACCTCTACCATCCAATGCAATAAACAAGGAACATGCTGGTGACATTCCTTTAATGTGTCACTCGTCCAAAAATATACACAGTAGGCCCCAGTTTGTTTTGCCTTTTAATGGTCTCAACATCTATGGAACATGATAAACATTCAAGAGGAAAATTAAGAATTATTTGTGTATTTATTTGTAATCCATGCTTCTCTCTTGTGGCTGTTTTTCATTCCTAATCAAACAGAATGGCCTGCTCCATTCCATCTGCTGTACAGGGTTGGCATAGTACTATCCTTGGAATTGGTCTGCCTTCCTATTTTGTCTTCCTCTTTATGAAAGATTGGTGAAAAAAATAGTTTCATCTCTCCTAATGCCAGACACCTGCTCCATCTGGGTGGGTTTGTACAACTCAGTTATTTCCAAGATTGTTATAAACTTACATGGGAAACCATTCTGGCAGAAGACAAAATGCCTTTGTATAAAGGACTTGCTTCTAGTTCAGTTTTGTTCTCTCTCTCTCTCTCTCTCTCTCTCTCTCTCTCTTTCTCTCTTTCTCCTTCCTTGTGTTTCTCATGCATTATTTTTTGTGTTAATTTTCATACTGATTTACCTGCTATGATGCTAAATGGAATGTTCTCTAAGTTTTTCTAGCTTAACGTGCTATATGCTGGGTTCTGATGCATGATGAAACACAACAGAAGCAATTTTGACTGTGTCATACCAGAATTAAACTGTTATATCTTAGCAATTTATAAAAATTATGGCTGTTAAATTAGTAAATTGTGTTTGAAAGTAAATACTTGTTTGTTAATTAATTTGATCCTCACAGTGGCACAAGAGCTAGTTATTCTGATTTTGTAGGTGAAGACTGAACCTGAAAGGGGGTCATAACACCTTTTGTATTATCATTACAAAATCACATGTAATTCTTCAATATTTTTAAAAATTATATATATATATTTCCAGTTTATTAATTTAATAACCACATACTTAGAAGAAGCATTTTATTACAACAGCATTGACATATTAAATAAAAATTTCCTGAACTAAGATACACCTCTTTCAAAATTGGCTGTAAATTTTTAGGTTTACTGTTGAATCATTAC